>NC_063211.1:6884665-7184665 GCF_017589495.1 Alosa alosa | reverse complement strand
TACCCTAACCCAGCTCACGCCCTAACACCCCTACACCCTTACCCTAACACCCCTACACCCATACCCTAGCCCAGCTCACGCCCTAACACCCCTACACCCTAACCCTAACACCCCTACACCCATACCCCAACACCCCTACACCCCAACCCTCTACACCCTAACCCAGCTCACGCCCTAACACCCCTACACCCTAACCCTAACACCCCTACATCCATACCCTAACCCAGCTCACGCCCTAACACCCCTACACCCTTACCCTAACACCCCTACACCCATACCCTAGCCCAGCTCACGCCCTAACACCCCTACACCCTAACCCTAACACCCCTACACCCATACCCTAACACCCCTACACCCTAACCCTCCCAGCTCATGCCCAGGCTCCTTAAGAAGAGAGGGCCCAAACTGGGGCAGCAAGGTAACTGCTCCTAACACCCCTACACCCTAACCCAGCTCACGCCCTAACACCCCTACACCCTAACCCCTCTTTCAGATATGAGGGGAGTAGTGTAAGAGCAGCCTAACGGCCTAATGTCTTGATATGCACAGGACATGTGGACTTACACGTATGCCTGAAAGTATTGATATGACATGGTGAAATGACATTGATATGACATGGTGAAATGACATTGATATGCCGTGGTGAAATGACATTGATATGACATGGTGAAAGAGGTGTGCATATGTTAATTGGTTCCTTCATGATGGAGTGTCAAATGTTTCTCAAAAGTCTCATGTCTCTTATTTGCCATGAATGATTACTGAACCCAGTAAACAAGTCAACATGCTGGATAATCAGTTTTTGATTGCACTCGGCCAAGCACGCATTCAGATGAATTACCGTTCTCCCCTTAACTGCTGCTTGACAGACCTCCTCATATGAATCTGAGAGCCAAACCACTATCGGAAATGCATAGTGTAGAGATGAGTGCACAACAGCATGCATGTGAAGTCTTTTTTTTTTGGTTCCCTAGAGGAAACCTCGAGTGATTCCATCTCTGGTCAGCACGAGCTTGACCAACCTGACCTCAGAGCACAGACTGTCTGCCATGCAGACGCCAAAGGATGGGCCCAACAACCCTGTCTCTACAGGTAAGCCTCAGTTTTACCTTTCTCTCTCATTCTCTCTCATTCTCTCTCTCCATTTCTCTCTCGCTTCCTCCCTTTCTCTCCACTCTCTTTCTCTTCCTCCTTTCTCTCTCTCCCCTTTTCTCTCTTTTTCTCTCTCTCTTCCTTCCTCTCCCTCTCTTTCTCTCCTTTTCTCTCTCTTCCTCTCTTTCCTTTTCTCTCTCTTTTCCTCTCTCCTTTTCTCTTTCTCTCTTCCTCCCTCTCCCTTTCATTTTTAGTCTCTTTCTCTCTTCTTTTCTCTCTTCCTCTCTCCTTTTCTGTCTCTTCCTCTCTCACTTTCTTTCTTGACTGGCCTCCATTTCCCTTTCTTTTTTGTCAGTCCTTCCCTGCATACACACACACACACACACACACACACACTACACACTACTGTCCTATAGGAAACATGGCCAATGAATCATGGTAATGTATGCTAAATCTTCTTGTCGAGAAGGCCCAGACTATGACATGGCTCGACACGGCGTTCGGTTAACAGAAACAAATGCACGGTCGAGGTGGTGAAATGGCCCTGATGCGCAGTGGAGGGGCGTTTACACCTCGTAAGTGCAACGTTGTGGAGCTCATTATCCTGCTTATTCCATTGTTGCCACGTGCGTTGTGTTCATTTCCTGTTATAATTTAAACGTTTTAATCGCTAAAATTGTCTTGTTTGTAGAACTACGTATTTCCGCCACATATCAACTAATTTCTCAACTTGCAGGACAAACTGCCTTTACTAGTTCTAAATGGATGGTTGCTATGGCCAAAGGCCAGTCATTAGTTCCATCTCTCCCGTTGCCAAGCGGGCATATCCCAGGATTCTGATGAACCTTAGCTGTGAAACATCGCTATTTTACTGAGCCTACTGCCATCCAACTAGCTAAAAGCCATCTCTGTCTGTCATATGCTAAATGTTGCTATGTTCTGAAACTGTATTTTACAGCTTGGATGCACAATGAGTTCAGCAAATATACAAGTGTGATACGGCCAGACAATTTGATCTACTTCATAGGTGTGCAAATAACATACGGTTAATACACGTTCTAAAGAACGCAGGACAATGGGAAATTCAACCAAGCAGTGGAATAAAGCGTGTTTAATGAAGCCTACCCCTGCATTCGCTCTGCTCTCGCTATTGATGCCTGTCTGCAGACTTTGAACCCAGAGCTGCAGGGCTGCACTGCATTGTGTTATTATGTTGGCGCCTCTGCAGTGCGTCAGGCTTGTATTTCCCACAATGCTCTCTGTGTGAACCATGGAACACGAGAACAGGAAATTGAAAAGTGTTCCCCGGGCCACCCCAAGCCTGCCCCAACCATAGTTTCAAATGAAAATGACTAGCAGGAGATGAAAGATTATGAGGTGGTATCATCATAGCGTCTGAGTTATGCTAGAATACAGATTATGAGGTGTTATCTTAGGGTCTGAGTTATACTACATTACAGACTGCATGGATTTATTCTCTGCCAGTGTTCAATCAGATCATCCCTGACAAAGTCCAGGTTATATGAACCCAGAGTCATCTATAGAATGAGCCAGTTGTATGAACCCAGAGTCATCTATAGAATGAGCCAGTTGTATGAACCCAGAGTCATTTATAGAATGAGCCTGTTATGAAGGAGTCTGTTTTATTACAAAGAGTAAGCTGATATATCACCCAGAGAGAATAAATACTTTTCTCTGATTAGTTGGTAGGGTGGCTATTAATTCTGTATATCGGGACACCTATGAAGTAGATCTGGTAAAAAAGTTTGATCACTGTTCCATATCAATGCTCTTTTGAATGGTAACTATAACAACCTTAGATCAACTCACGGTAAAGTAATACATTTCTCTCCTGTCCTTTCCCATTTATATTCAGTTTGTGTGTATGTGAACAAGCATGGAAACTGTGGGCCTCACCTGGACCGAAAGCTGGTGCTGCAGCTGCCCGACCACTTCGGGCCGGGCCCGGTGAACAAGGTTCTGCAGTACTCGGTCCAGGCCTGCGTGGACTGTGCTTACCAGCCCAAGCTGCTTTACTCCTTCCTGCAGTCGCAATCAGACGGCGGGGAGATCATCAGAGGTATGGCGTCCAGTTTGGTCCTGTCTGTGTGTGTTGTGGACGTATCAATCCTGTCTGTGTGTGTTGTGGACGCATCAATCCTGTCTGTGTGTGTTGTGGACGTATCAATCCTGTCTGTGTGTGTTGTGGACGCATCAATCCTGTCTGTGTGTGTTGTGGAGGCACCCGTCTGGTCTGTGTGTAGGCCACTGTGTCTCTGCCTCTGTTGATTCCTCCTCCTGGTTCACCTCTTGTTTGTTTCTGCTCTTGTCTTTGAATGCTTAAGTCTCATTCTCTTCCTCTCTCACCTGTCTCCCTTACTCTTCTCCATTTCTCTCTTCTTCTCGTTCATCCTCTCATCTCTTTGTCTCCCACTCTTTCCCTCTGTGTGCCGCCTCCAGTCCTGTTGCGTCACCCAGATTATAGGGTTGCCATTCTGCCGGCTTTAGAGATCGACATCTCTGTTTTCAAAAGGAGTGTGTGGCAGAAAATCAATCATGGAGTTGATACGGAACAGGTTAGCTCTGTAACATGGTGACAATGGAGACTGTGAGTGTTAGGGTTTATCTGTGTGTGTGTCTTTGTGTGTTTATATAATCAATCATGGAGTTGATACGGAACAGGTTATATGTGTGTATATGTGTTTGTATATGTATTTGTGTGTGTGTGTGTGTGTGTGTGTGTGTGTATGTATGTGTGTGTGTGTGTGTGTGTGTGTGTGTGTGTGTGTGTGTGTGTGTTTATGTGTTTATGTGTTTATATGTTTATATGTGTCTTTGCAGTATATGTGTGTATATGTATTTGTGTGTGTGTTTTTATATGTGTGTGTGTGTGTGTGTGTGTGTGTGTGTGTGTGTGTGTGTCTTTGTGTGTTTATATAATCAATCATGGAGTTGATACGGAACAGGTTATATGTGTGTATATGTGTTTGTATATGTATTTGTGTGTGTGTGTGTGTGTGTGTGTGTGTGTATGTATGTGTGTGTGTGTGTGTGTGTGTGTGTGTGTGTGTGTGTGTGTGTGTGTTTATGTGTTTATGTGTTTATATGTTTATATGTGTCTTTGCAGTATATGTGTGTATATGTATTTGTGTGTGTGTTTTTATATGTGTGTGTGTGTGTGTGTGTGTGTGTGTGTGTGTGTGTGTGTGTTTATTATGTGTGTGTGTGTGTGTGTATGTGTGTGTGTATGTGTGTGTGTGTGTGTGTGTGAGAGGAGGATGGGAAGAAGAGATGTGCACACAGCTGATGTAATCTCTCTGAGCGTAATGGGAAATGGCATCTGTGCATAACCTGGTTTTGGGGCGTTTGATTTGGGGCCTCCCAGGGGTCCTGCTGAGTCCTCTGGGCCATCTGCTACCCCCCAACTGCCCCCCCCTGCCCCCCATCCACCCAAGCACCCCACAATACAATACAAATCCCTTTAACCACCATTACAATATGAAAATTCCCCAGGAACAAAATGCATGTGGGCCTGTGTACATTATATATATGTACGTGTATGTATATGCACTTTGGTAATGATGTTTTCTTCTCTTCCTGTTTCTCCTTGGCTCTTGTTGTCTGTCCTCCCCCCCCCCTACCCACCCAGTGCGCTCTGACGGGGGCACCAGCTACGTGAAGCTGCCGTCTGCGTCCAGTGCGTCGTTCGTGCTGCGCTTCCTGGAGACGCTGTGTCACCACCTGCAGTGTGACAACCTCTTTAGCAGCCAGCCCTCCAGCCCCTTCACCACCTCCCCACCCTCACACTGCGCCTACGACAGGAAAACAGGTGCGTGCCTGCGTGCATGCGTGCGTGCGTGCGTGCGTGCGTGCGTGCGTGTGCATGCATGCGTGTGTGTGTGTGTGTGTGTGTGTGTGTGTGTGTGCGTGTGCGCATATGTGAGTGTGTGAGCGTGTGCATGTGTATGTGTGTGAGTGTGAGCGTGTGCATGTGAGTGTGAGTCTGTGTGTGTGTGTGTGTGTGTGTGTGTGCAAGAATGGTATATCTCAGTTACTTTGCCAAGTGTGTAGGCTTAAGTAGTTGGTGCACCTGAGACTTAAGCTTCAGAGCTGATGAGAGGATGCTGTTGGCCAAGTGGTGTCATATGCACCGTTTCAGCCCTCAGCCAGATTCAGCACTCTGACTGACTGAAATGAACTTCACATGGTTGGGAATTCTATACATGGTTTGGAATTCTATACACTATTCTATACATCAGCTTCCTCCGAGTGCCACCATTAATTCATTGAGCTGAATGCATCACTCAGTCTTTGATATAATACGCCACACCATCGTAACAGTGCACACTTAGTTCTTAAGCTTATCCATTATGTTAAGGCAGTGAGGAATGAAAATTCTCAGCTACGACCTAACATGATACAACGTGATTCCAAGCAGCTGATTCCAACATCTCTTTGAATTGTTCATTATGAGACTTACTATGACTTACTCACCATGATTATGAGACTTATGCCGGCCTTACATTGAATGATTTTTGAGTGATTTCACAGTCGGCGACTACATTTCTAAAGTTTTACTAGAATCGCGGGGCGCTCCCGTCAGCTAAATCGTTTAGTGTAAGGTGCCAATATTAGCCATTTTAAGCCAGTCTGAGTCATCTTGCCGTTACAACAATATCAAACAAACCAATAGTGACTTTTCTCCAACACCATACAGGAATGGGCAAAGTAGCCAACAGCTGTAGCCTATATGATTATTTGTTATTTTGTTTCTCACAAATTATCGTCGGCTATTCCACGTAACAGAACAACTCTATATCGGTTAGGGATGTCACAGTCACACATGAAATAATGCTGCAGAAACACGAAAATATGACTTTGATACGAATAGGATATTGTTTGATTTCCTGTTGATTTCCAGAGCACAGTGGGAAATAACTTAAAGGAATCTAGTTGCAGTCTTGTAAATAGTGACCCTGCAAGATCCCTAGTCGTTGCAAAATCATAGTCTGTGACCTAAAAACTCGATAACTTGTCTTTAGATATGAGAGGGCCTGAGACTGTAGTCTTTGCAAAGTCTTCTGGTGTAAGGATGACATAAGTCTTCTATTGTATGTTTGGCATTAGCTGTATTTCCACCTTTGAATGCTATGACTTACTTGCCATGATTGCGAGACTTACCTGTATTTCCACTTTTGAATGCTGGCTGTTGGACACTCTCCAGTATGTATTTGCAGCGCTTCCTCTCACACATTTGTTTGTCTCTCTGGGTATTGATACAAAGCAGTGTTGTCCACTGTGGTAAGACTAAAGTCAGTTCCTCTCTGCTCCACAGTGAAAGAGGAGACCCCGGAGACTCTGTCACTGACCAGGGGCCTGCGACGCTTCACCAGCGAGTCGGCGTCGTACTCAGACCCCCCGCCCTCCAAACTCCAACCCTCAGAAGGTCAGAACCTCAGAACCCCCCTGCTATGGTGCTACCCCACCCACTATGGCTGCTTCTGTGTGTGGTAAAGGTCTGCCAAATGTCTTCATTGGTTGTCTTCAGCTGGGCACTGCCCAAAATGCTGTACTTGTCCTAAACAGAATGATTTGCTAATGGGATTCTCTATGAAAATGATTTTGATTTTGTCCATCACAACAGCTTTTTTCCTTTGAGCATAAGTATGTGTGCAACCCTTTGATCTAGTCGAGTCAAGTATTTCATAATGAAGGCATAAGGTGTGTCAGGCCAGGCGGTATTTCATGATAAAGGCATAAGGTGTGCCAGGCCAGGCGGAAACAGTGTTACGGTTGCTCCACTGCTTCCTTCTACTCCCTCCCTCCAAACACACACACACACACATGGGCCAGGGCTCGTGTGCAGTGACTGACTGGGAAGAGCACTTCAGTTAATTATTAGTGCCAGACACTGCACATGTATAGTGGGTGGGCTGTGCTTCTGGCCCTTCTATGGACACTCCTTCAGGCCAGATGATTGAAAGCTCTTGCTAATGCAGCTGTCAGCCCAGTTAAACCATCCATGGCATTCATTAATTAAGCATTAAAAACATTGTGTAGCAATTGATCACCTGCCTTTAAGTCAGGCTTTAAAACGTAACTGCAGGACTGCAGCGTTGCAGTGCCGTGAATTGAATTGACTGCTGTAGTGTGAGATGACATGCTGAGAAAATACCATACGAAATTGAAGCAAGATGAAATTGAGTGATAATGTTTTTGCTGTGGGATCTCTTGAATAGTTTCTGAATGTTTGGAACCTCTAGGTCTTGCAATCAAATAAACTGTGGTGCAGTCTTATCGACTACCATCATTTGATATAGTAAAGCTGTTGTGAACCATCTCAGTTTGATATATAGGTAAGCTGTTGTGTCCATCTCAGTTTGATATATGGGTAAGCTGTTGTGTCCATCTCAGTTTGATATATGGGTAAGCTGTTGTAAACCAGTGTCCATCACAGTTCGTAGTGCATGAAAATGTGTGTTGCTTAGAAGTGTGGACCTTTCTGCACCTCTTCTTATACTTACAAGAGTGCGTATATCTCTTTGTGTGTGTGTGTATTTGTATTCGTGTGTGTGTGTGTGTGTGTGTGTGTGTATTTGTGTGTGTGTGTGTGTGTATTTATGTGTGTGTGTGTGTGTGTGTGTTTGTGTGTGTGTGTGTGTGTGTGTGTGTTTGTGTGTGTGTGTGTGTGTGTGTGTGTGTGTGTGTGTGTGTGTGTGTGTGTGTGTATCTGTATATGTGTGTGTGTGTCTGTCTGTATTTGTGTGTGTGTTATGTGTTTGTTCATCGTCCTCATCCTTGTCTCTTATGCCGGACAGAGACCCTTGCCAACGGTGAGAATGGTGCCACTTCGGACCACCAGTCAGTCGAGTACGCCATGGACACGACCCCCAATGGCATGACCCCCCGCCCTCAGGCGCTTCGGAACTCGTCCGAGTACCGGCCTCCGTCCAGCGGCGGCACATCATACTCGACCAGCGCTCCGCCCGTCCTGCGGCGCCTCTCCTCCAACACCCCCGCCGGCCGCCTGCACCGACAAGTGGAAGGTACGCGGCCGTGTAAGACATCTTACTGGACACTTATGTGTGTGTGTGTGTGTGTGTGTGTGTGTGTGTGTGTGTGTGTGTGTGTGTTGGTGAAGGTAGAGATCTTACTGGAATTCTCTGGACTGTAGCGTGTAGACTTTGTTTTATGTGTGTGTGTGTGTGTGCGTGTGTGTGTGTGTATGTGTGTGTGTGGTGTGTGTGCGCATATGCAAGGCGCGCGCGCGCGCGCGATGCGTAAGGCGCGTGCGGTGCGCGGTGTGTGTGTGTGCGTGTGTGTGTGCATGTTTGTGTGTGTGTCTGTTTGGCGGCTTTATTTGATAGCTAGATGTCTGTGTCAGTTGGTATGTTAATGATTGTCAGTTTGAGAGTGTGTGGGTGTTGACACCAACAGCTGCTAGATGATTGGATGACGCTCTGTTTGAAGTTTAAGACGGAGAAAATCGTGTTAGCAGCAGTCTTAATTTGGAGATCCCCCTTTTGTCTGGTTTTAAAGACAGGACCCAGAAATACCCTTCCATCAGAGTGAGCTTTAGACAGGTACGAGGAAAGCCACATTGCAATCCCGGATTATTTGAGAGATTTCAATGGCTCATTATCCATGACAGAATAGCAGAAGGCATCTTACTACATGTGCTGATGAGTTCATGAGGGTGTGGAGAGTGCTGGATCAAAAGTGCTATTGTTCTGGAATGACATCTGACTTGTTCTCTGGAAGTGTGCCAGCAGTGTGTCAACACTCATGTCTGTGTGCACTGCCGCCCTCTACTGGAGGCATCACACTTGTATTACTGTAATGGCATTAGGTAGATTTAATACTCTCATTTAAAAGATACAGTTAAGTTGGCAGACTTTGGTTCCAGTTGTAAATTGTACTCCTGAACAATTGAACTCCTGATTTAATATTTTCTCTCTTTGCCTCCATCTCTCTCTCACTCTATCCCTCTCTCTCTTTCTCTCTTTCTCTCCTGCTCTCACCCTCTCTCGCTCTCTTTCCCCCCCTTTTTCTTTTCCTCTCTCTCACACACACTCTCTCTCTCTCTCTCTATCCCTCTCTCGCCCTCTCATGCTCTCACCCTCTCTCCCTCCCTCTCTTTCTTTCCCTCTCTCTCTCTCACACACACACACACACTCTCTCTCTTTCCCTCCCCCCCCCTCTCTCCCCCTCTCCTTGCCCCCCCCCCCCCTTTGCTCTTGGGGTCTCCTGTAGCAGCCAGTTCCACCACGGGCCCTGAACACCAGAAGGTGGAGCAGGAGGCTGCCGGCCGGTCCTCTGTCGGGAGCCCCTCATCCTGGACCATAGAGGAAGTGATGCAGTTTGTTCGCGACGCCGACCCATTGGCCCTGGGCCCGCATGCCGAGCTCTTCAGAAAACATGTGAGTGACCCAGTGACCCGGTCAGTGGCTGATGATGGTGGTTGTTTTAGAGGCTGAGGGGACCTGCCGAGGTCCTACACCTTGTATGCCAAGTGTCTCTTCTACACTCATCACAGGGAAGCTTAAGCTGTTGAGATACACAAGAAAACATTGTGAACGCTGTTTTTTTGGCGTCAGCAACGTTCCTGAGTTTTGTGGTTCTATTTCATTTCTACTGACCGCCAGAGGCGGTGCTTTCAGCACGTGGATGTCCATCACATGCACGTGCAGGTCGAGTGTTTATATCAACAAAGTCACTCGTGACAGGGGTGACGCATGCCCACGCCCCGGTACTTAAGGTGCGCTAACCCTGGAAGTGACCTCTTGGCAATCTTCTCGTCCGCAAGCTCTGGCGGTCATCCGAAATTTATAGAACTGCAGTTACATACGTAACTATCGTTCTGGCACGGTCCCACTGATATGATATTAGGCAACAGTCTTCTTTTTTTCTGGAGAACTTTAATAATCAGTAGGTAAATTGTAATTTTGTCAATCAGTATACATGGACATGATCATCCAATCAGAATACATGGAACTGGTTGTGTGGTTGTCCAGCAGTATTCCTCAAAGAGTAATTACCTCATCTAGAGGGTGCTGTTTGAGGCACTCTTTAATTACCTCCTCTAGAAGGTGCTGTTTGAGGCACTCTTTAATTACCTCCTCTAGAAGGTGCTGTTTGAGGCCAACATTTGTGAAGTGGACCATAGTACTTGTGGTTCATAGTGGGCGCAGAAGTAAGCATACTGGTAACATGGGAGAAGTGTTACCCGTGTAGGGGTTGGAGGGCCCAGATTTGAGCATGAGCAGCTTCCCCATCTCAGTGTAGCCAGAACCTCACGCTCATTTCTTGGCATCATTTCTCTTGTCCTATTAGAGAAAGGTATAGACATTGACACACTAAGGAGTTGAGTTCTGTGTGGGGGTTAGTGAGTGGATCAGGAGGTTCTGGTGTACCCCCCCCCCCTCCTCTCTTATTTACGTCTGTGTCGGAGGAAGGAAGCCTCGCTGGCCGCTGTCTCAGGCTCTGTTTATACTTCACCTGCCAGGACAGCCCCCCTGCACGCCTGTGGAACATCAGCCTCATGCTGAAGGAGGGAAAGATGGAGGGAGGGAAAGGGAGAGAGAGAGCAAGATAGAGAGGGAGGGAGGAAGAGATAGGGGGTCTCACTGATGTGCTTCTCTTCTCCTCAGTCAGTTTCTTATCTTCTGATGGACGGATGACTGTAAATGTTTAATATACTCATGTGACTGATGTGGCTTAGCAGCCTTGGACAGCCAGCTCTCCTAGAATGGAACTGTCTAAACATAATATGTTATATTATTAATATAATATTATCAATATATTTTATTTCTATTTCAAGGCTTTCTGTGACTCTTCCATTGACTTGCATGTATTCAATATGGCACCTCGAGCTTCAGAGTGTGGTCTTCAGCTAGCTGGTTAGCATGCTAACTGTAGTGTATATCTGGGAAACATAGAGCAAAGGACACATAATAATAATAATAATAATCATAATATTATTAATAATAATTATAATAATAATAATAAGCTTTATTTGTATAGCACCTTTCATACACAGAATACAGCTCAAAGTGCTTTACAGTTGGAGCATTTAACACAATACTAGAGAGAAAAAAAGAGAAGAAAAAGAAATCAAAACAGTAAATTAAGCATCAGAGATTTAGAGATTTCACAACACATATTATATATAGTTAATGCCGTGAAAATAGGAAGACCCTATAGATAGCAGCATTAAAAAGCATCAGTAAAATGTGAATTGATGTGAAGATATAGGTTACAGGGTAGAAGTGAGTTAACTAAAAGCTCTCATATACAGGTATGTTTTCAGGTCTCTTTTAAAGATGTTCACAGAATTGGCCTGTTTGATGTACAGAGGCAGGGTGTTCCATAGCTTCGGTGCATAATGGTTATGGTCAGATATGTTGCCATGTTCAGCTAGTAGAATACTTGTAGAGCTGGGTTTTAAATGCTATTGATTGCATTAGTCCAGCAGCCTTACAGTAGTAGACCAGGAGTTCATTTAAAACACTAAATAATTTAAGATTGATTGTTGACATTTGATATGAGATGATTAGCTTTGGCAAAGTACAATATTATAAAACTATCAATGCCCCCATCACTACTATGTAGAGCACTCAGAGTGTTTGTGGAATATTATTCTGAGAACAGGTATGTAGCTGGTGTCTGACAGAAGCATGTGTGTATGTGTATGTGTATGTGTGTGTGTGTGTGTGTGTGTGTGTGTGTGTGTTTGTGTGTGTGTCCATTAGGAGATCGACGGCAGGGCCCTGCTGCTGCTGCGTAGTGACATGATCATGAAGTACATGGGCCTTAAACTGGGCCCTGCCCTTAAGCTGTGCCACCACATTGAGAAACTCAAGCAGAGCAAGGCCTAGGAGTAGCCGGTGAGCACTCACACACACACTCTCTCTCTCTCTCTCTTTCTCTAGCTCTCTCTCACACACATACACTCAAAAACTCACACACACACACACACACACATAAACACGGTCTGTGGAGGAAACATTGGCACCCTAGAAGCTCCATATTCACCAGCTGGGACTCTGTGACTGGCCAAGCTTCTCTTCTGAGGCTTGCGTGAGGACGAATTTCCCTTCCGTCGACTGCAGACGCCACGTTACCTCATCACCTCTCAAGCACACGGATGCAGGACACAAGCAGGCAGCTGAAGCCCAAAGGACACTCTTACATTCTCCAGTGTTTATGCATATGACCTTCAGCTGGCTGCATAAAAAGGAATACTGTTTTAATCACCATTTGTTTGTTTTAGACAAATGATTGGTTTCCAACCTTACAAAAACAAAAAACAAATGTGGAAAGTTTTCTCTGATTCACAGGGTGCCCAATTAAATCAACATGGTTTGTTTTCCTTGCTGTCGTCCAGCATGCGTTTGCTATTAGGTATCTGATGGTCCATTCTGCCCCTATTTGCATGTCTAAAAGATCCATTGGAGTCCAAGGGGGATATGTGTACAATGTTTCTAGTGTCTTTTTTGATGATAGCTTTCTGCTGCTTTTAAGACAATGACTGGAAGCATCTATTCAAGATCAATGCAAAACCGTAGGTTGTAAAATAATATGTGTAAAAAAATCTCTTTGATTATATCAACCAAAAAACGTGTTTTTGTGTAGACTGTAAAAATGTTATCCTGAAAGATTCTGACTCAAGTTAAAGTAAAACAAAAAAAAAAGGGTAAAGAATCATTGTTTACCTGTATGTGATTATTTCGTCTTCTGTCATTGGCTTTGATCACAAGTTCAGGTTTGCTCAAACATCCACTATGCTTATCAGAATGTGAACAGAAATGCTTTCAAAAGCAGGGCAAAGATCACTGTTGTCAGCATCAGCTTTTCCTGATAGTGTTTCCTATATCAGTGGTCAGCGTGCTCTGGCCATTCAGACTTGGTCTACTTAAAAGCTCACTACTGTTACATTGTAAATGCTGTTATTTATATGATACAATATACAACTCAGGATGTTCATGTTTTGTATGTTTGTCATCTGACAGGCACTTGTTAAATTATCCTATTTCTACAAGTCATCTCATTCCTTCAAGTCTAGTCTCTTTTAGACACTGTTGTGTTTGTCAGGAGGTGTGGAGATGTTGCTCTCATTAGAGGTGTATTATTGGCCCACCACATCACCAGGGATTTGGGGATAACAAGGTACAGGTACTATATACCTTTATCTTGACACAATGCATATGCAACATTAGACAAGGCTCCGTGCAAGTTAGAATACTTTTCAAACCTCAGATTAATGTGATATGAAGGTGGAACATCAAACACTGATATGCATAACCATTTCATGGTCGGCGTTTGCAAGCTGTAGCACAATTCCCCAAGATGGCAAACTCCCAGCAGTTTGTCATTTTTTGAATTGCATTTTAGTTAGACTACATTAACGTAGGTATTGCTTGGGGCATGACTGTGGTCATTGGGCAGGATATAGTGTTTGAGCCTTGGAAACCAAGTGCCCTCTAAAGTTGGTGCCCAAGATCAAACCTGCTTTTGTGAACAACCATCAAAACAGGCAGCTCATGCAATTAGACTACCTTCCAACATATGCCATGGACTCATTAGACTGCCTGTCATGACAATAATTAACATTGTTTATGAACTCTATTTATTCATAATATTATTTTATATAATTGTTGCTTTTTTACCTTTCTGTCAAATCTTATGTTGTCAATCATCTATCAAATGGATAGGAATGTTGATTTTTAATGATTACATTTTTACCATTATGTAACATATTTAATGTTGAAGATTTCTGGTTGGGAAGGATTTATTTCTTATTGCATAATTTTTATATACAACATTTGGTTACAAACGGATTCTTGTTGAGACTGGTGACTTTATTTTGATACTCAGGTTTTGGTAATTCAGATTATTTGATACTTTTTATATGACTACACTCATAAAAGGTGCACAGTGCAAGTTGATTCATTACACACATTACACACAATGTTTGCTCATTTTACGAAAATAATTGTCCATTTCTTCACCTATTTTTATAAAATTGTCAATGAAACCACAATGTACTGTCATCTTTTATAAATTACCAATTATTCTCTTTTGAATGTAATGACCACCATAGACATAATAGAGATCTCTATTATGTCTATGATGAATATTACTCAAAGAAGATACAATAGGTAATTGCAAAAATTTAATTTATATTGTGAAGTATATGCCACACATACAACACCTCGGACACTACATTTAGCATATTTTCTATTCCAGGACAAATATCACTAATTTCGTATAACCGAGATAAATGCCTTTGAACTGGAAAAGTAGAAGGTTGAGGGAGGATCAAATATTATTTATTGCAACACTTTTGGTGAAGTGATGGCATCGCTAAACGTTTCCAGGTGTTAAAAAGGAATAAAAATGCAATGGTTCAGTCTTCATGGGCTGTGTGGAGTTTGGCCTCTTCAGAAACCATGTATCTATAAAATATGAATTGAGTCAGATCCAATTAACTGACTGTCATGCTACATGGTGCAGCTGAGTAGTTCCATTACTCATTTCTGTCTTTCTTGGATAGACTAAACACTGTATATGCCAAGCAGCCATACTGATTATTTTAAATGATCTGGAATGGAAAGTGCTTGGATGTTGTCTTTTGAGTTCATATTGTAAATATTTCCTTGTCCACCAAAGCCAGCAGCAGAGAGCTCATCCAAGTTCTCATCAGAAGCACATGCACCAGAGCATCTACTCTCTGTGGAGGAAAGCAGTAAAGCGCTGCTTCTTGATGGGGAGGATGTGTATCTCCTGTGAACTGACCTTCTTCAGTTTCACCGACCTGTTTCGGGGAGTGCTTCTCTTGGGGTCGGTGAGGTGGCCTGTTTCACTCTGGGCCGTGAGGACTGGGCTGTAGTGCTGCTGGGCCAAGGCACCCTGCTCCATGTCCTGCTTGGAGGGGAAGGTATTGGCAGGCACTCCGGCAAGATCCTTTAGCTTTCCACGGAAAATGGTGGGAACGCTGTCCTTGACGGCCACAATGACCTTGGCTGTCTGTGAGGCGCTGACGATCTCATAATTCCTTGCGCCGTACTTGGGTTCGTGGCTGCAGCGGCCGTCCATCAACCATTTGTGGTGCCTGCTGAGCTCCAGCGAGGTCACGCCATTGAGGAACTCGGAGTCCAAATTCTGGCCACAACCCAGCGGTGGGAGAACCTCCAGAGACCGTGCCGACCTGGGCACATTCTTCACAGGCTGCTTGACGTCTGGCTGTTCGACCTGAACCAGTGGCTTGTGGACGTGGTACGCCACCGACAGGTCAAGAGGCGAGTCTTGAGGAACCGACGCCTCTTGCTTCAGTTGACTTAAAGGCCCAGCTGTTGTAGAAAGGTCCAGTGCAACTCCCTCGGAGCCTGCTGTGTGCGAAACATAGACGGAACTGAAAATCCCATCACAGGTCTGCGTGCTCACTGCAGCAGTGCTTCTGGGTTCGTGCAGCTCAGCTTTAGGCCTTAGAGGAATTGGGATGGGGACGGGGACGGGCACCGGTAAAGGGACAATGATGGGGAATGGAACAAGCAGGGTGGGAGGGGGCACTAGAGGCGTCAGTGGAGAAGAGCAGGCGTAGGGTAGAGGTAATGATGGGGGAGTGGGTACAAAGTTTGGGGCAAAGGTCTGTGTTGGGTTGGGTCCAGCCATTTGGCAACCAAACGGTGTGAAACTGTTGTGGGTGGTGAACTGGTCCTGTGAAATGGCGGCAAAGCCAGCAAGCCCATCCTGTGTGACCGGGGCTGGCTCGCGCTCTGCCACCTTCGGCTCCATGGGTGAGGGCTGACAGAGCGTGAAGGGGGAGTTACAGTGCAGCATGCTGTTCTGCAGTGGTGGAGGGGCAGAACAGAGAACGCCTTGGGGGAGAAACTGGGAATTAAAATGTTGGAAGACATGTTGCTCTAACATCAGAGACAGGGAGCCTGGACCATGACTGGGCAGGAGGAATGGTGAGGATCCCGCTGGACTGATCCCTTTTCCTTGAGCCCCTGTGGGCATCTGGAGGTGCACAGGCAGAAATACGCTGCCCTCCCCAAGGCACAATGGCAAAACAGCCGTGTGCATTTTCAGTGTTATTGTCCCAGAGGGTTCTATGTTGAGACCTTGAGCTGGGCATATGGGGGCCGAAGAGTTTGGGGACTGGGCCATCTCTGATTGGAAGCCTGAATGGTTGTTTTTAGTATCCATACTAGTACACTGGGTCCTTTCCCTTGTCTGGTTCTTGGTCACATCTTCTCCTCTCCCCGCAATGTCAACGCTCCCAGACTGAGAAGCACTTATGCTTTCAGTTTTTATGTCTTCCATATTGATTCTCAATGGCTGGGAGAATTCTATTATCAAGGTGTTCTCTGATCAAGGCGTCCCTCGACACTACTTTTTGAGTGTATCTTCTCGGCAGTCCATTGGTTAAGGAATTCACAGGTCCTGAAATAAACAAGCAGAGTTGTCAGACACATGTCAACAATAACCTATTCACTGTCAGGATGTCACAAGCATGACCAGGACAGGAGAGGTAACAGAAGCAGAGCTCCAACTTAGAAGGCCTCAGACATCTAGAAGAAAAGGCCTCCAGCTCTACAATGGGTTCAGCAAGAAGAGCTGAGAGTTCTGCTCTGACAACACTTCAGTATCACTGTTGAGGTCAGTATTGCATTGATTTAATGAAAACTTCTGACCAGAGGACAAATGCACAAAGCTCCCTTAGTGCACTTCTAATGAACAATAAATCCCACGTCTTGAAAGAATTATGAAATTGTTTCACAGCAGGAGAATAGAAAAAGTGGCATGATGGCTAGCCTACGATTTTACTCTTCTATGTAAGATGTTATTACAGATAATTGCGTTTCCCCAAACGTCTAGAACAAAAAATAAATATCTCCGTAAATCTTTTTGTAAAGTAATATACTTGGATTGTCATCAACAACACCAGAGCATTAAATGACAACTAAACCTTCCATGCTGAACCAATTCAGCTTGAGTTTTTTTTATTATGACATCCCGGTTTTGCATAGTTCTGGTTCTCCTCTCTGTGAATCCACACACTGTCACAGCAGAGGGTGATGGTTAGTCTGGGTGTGCAGCTGTAAGCTCAGCAGCGTCCACGGGAAACATTCCAGCTTTCCGAGCTCTGCAGCGCTGCTAATGGGGAAAGCTGGAACGATAACGATAAAGAGGGAACTGCCTGAGTGCTACGATGCTGTTGCCCTCTGATTGGTGTGGGGAGATCCAGGACTGGAAAACTCTCTCTCTCTTTGTGTGTGTGTGTGTGTGTGTGTGTGTGTGTGTCATAGAGGCCTCCCTTACCTCTTTACCTCTTCCACAGTTGGAGCCTAGAGTTGTGGAGGTTAAGCTGAGGGTAATATGCCATATGCGGCTGTTTAGTGAGAAGCTTTCCATTTGAAAAGGCTTAAAGAGCCTGTGGTTGATTACAACCCTTCCATCAGTACACACAAACACACATACACACACACACAAATACTCATCTCAGAGAAAACATACTATAATTTGCCAAGTTTCTGCCAGAATAACTGTCGTGCTCACACCAAGCGACAGCTTTGTTTTCCTGTGCGTGTTTGCCTGTAATAAAATAAAATGATGTGAATTATTTACGTGATTGGTTATGCATCTGGTGTGTGCTTTTAAGTGGAGAGGAAAATGGTGTGTGATTTTGAGTGAAGAGGAAAATGTTTTCGGGCTCCATGCTGGTGTGTGGATGACTAAGTGCTCTGCACCAAACATAATATTTTGAATACTTGGTGTCGGTACGACTAAAATGGTCAGCTGTTAAACCAAGCACTTCTCAACATTATGGCTGTCAAATGTGCTGTGTTTTAAGAGGGGCATATTTTATGGACTTGACTTTAGTTTTTCATGCCCCTTCAAGCCTGTTGGATGATGTAATACATGATCAAATATAAATTTAAGAATATTAAAATCCCTGGAAAACAAACATGTGACTTTAATGCTACCAGCCCTGTGAATTCCTCTTTACCGGGCTGAAATCTATTAAACGGCTTGCCAAGAACTCCGACATAAATCTACTACAAAACAGCCTTATAAATCGTAATCCAGAATTGGAAAAGAAGGCTGATCGCTGGCCTCAGGGGTGATTTATTTTTGCTGGAGTTCTACTCTGGAGAGAGAAAATTCTGTAAAGTGCAGATTTCTCCTATTCAACTTCAACACACCCAGTAGCCCTACCTGACCCTAGAAGCATTTAATAAACTACTGCTATGCTTCCATATCAAGATAGGACAACATAGGCTCCCAACCTAGGAAATATGCAGTATATGTCTTATAGTGTTTATACTGCACCACCTGCCTATACTTTGTACATCACATTGCACTTTTCTGCTTTTTTGCACTTCTGGTTAGACGCAAACTGCATTTCTTTGTCTCTGTACTTGTACTCTGCACAATGACAATAACATTGAAATGTGTAATGTAACCTCAGAAGGCACAAGTTGAATCTAATGTAACCTCATGGTATAATACTACTAAACATCTCAGAAGAATCTAATGTAATGTAATGTAACCTCATGGTATATTACTATTAAACATCTCAGAAGGCACAAGTTGAATCTAATTTAATGTAACCTCATGGTATAATACTTAACATCTCAGAAGAATCTAATATAATGTAATGTAACCTCATGGTTTAATACTATTAAACATCTCAGAAGACACAAGTTGCTCCAAAACACTGGCCCAAGAGATTTACTATTAGTGTTTGGGGAAGTAACTAGAGACTGACTCCAGATGAGGGGAGCCAAACACACACACACACAAGTATAAATACTCTTTTGATCCCGTGAGGTAAATTTGGTCTCTGCATTTATCCCAATCCGTGAATTAGTGAAACACACAGTGAGGTGAAGCACACACTAATCCCGGCGCAGTGAACTGCCTGCAACAACAGCAGCGCTTGGGGAGCAGTGAGGGGTTAGGTGCCTACTGGTCGGGGTTCGAACCAGCAACCCTCTGGTTACAAGTCCGAAGCGCTAACCAGTAGGCCACGGCTGCCCCAATACACATAGGCTTACAGTACATACACACCTTTCAATAACCAGAGGCTATTGACTCCAGATGAGGGGAGCCAAATAGGCTACTACCCTACTACTGTAAGGGTCAGCCAAGACGGTCTGTCTGCGGATCCGCCACCCCGTCTCAGTCAGCTGGGTTCCAGCTGATGTAGCACAGATGCTAACAGGGCTAAATCCCAAGCTTTCCAGATGGCCTCACGGACCTGCTGACCTGCAATTGTTTATAATGCCACAAGAAATCTATTTAATTGCAGGAGGCAGGCTTCACAAAATATTTTGGGTGAAAGTGAAGCAATCTCTTCCTGCCTTCTTCAAGGGTCATTTATGGTAACCCAAAACACTTGAATGGCCAAACTTAACATGTCATTCAGTAAGCTCAGAACTAAAACAAAAAGGTTGAGACTTGGAAGGCTATATTTTGCCTTAGCCTAGGCTACTACATTGCAAGTCTTTGTTGTCATGGAAACACATCACTTAAATCTGCAGCAGCACACTCTCAGCAAAATCAGCCATTTTAGACACAGACATACTATGCACGACTGAGAATAACAGATGACCCCTCTAGATTTGATAGTTAGGTTAGAAGTTTGAGGACAAATTGTCTCCGGATTAAACAAAACAGCAACAATTGTTATGATTAGCCTACTACAATTGCTTTCATCACAGATGGGCTAGGACTTCAGCCTCACCATACACCATCTAGATAATAAATAAAAAATCTTAGATGTGCTCAGGAATATAGCCTGTGTGTTTTCAAACTGATTTATTTGTGTTTAAGATGAACAGATTGAGTGAGTAGAGCCCTACTCATTATTTACTATTTAATACTAACGAGAGACCATAGGCCTATGTTAAGCTCTACAGACCATTTAGCCTATTAAGCTCTATAAGAGACCATGTGCAAGATAAAACACCACTCACAAAGTAGCCTAGTCGTAATTATGATGGCTGATCATGATGATGAGCTGAGTGCTGTCTAATAGGTGGGACATTTCACAGGGAGATGCAGACTGAAACTGTGAGCTGACATTATTGGTAAAACTACGTTGTCCAAAAATATTGGGTAAATTATGTTTTATTAAGGATACAAAAAACAAATAAAAAATAAACTAGGCTACACGCTGCATGTTTTGGGCTACAGAATACTAGCTAGGCTACTAATGAATCCAAGTACAATCTGGTTCGCCTATGAGACAAACAATGCAATGAGTTCCTAGGCCTAATACATTACATTACATCACATTGGCTGACGCATTTTTAACCAAAGCGACTAACAACATGGTAACAGTTAGGTTTTAAAGCAATTCTCTCAAAATTTTTAGGACAATTTAAAAACAGTAGAGTAGGCCTACAGTAAGAATAAGTGCATCAGTGAGTGCTGTTTTTAAACAGTTGAGTGTCAGTTCAAGACGGCTGGTTAAGTGCTAGGATCAGCAAGACTTGACATCAACTGTAGGCCTACACAGTATTATAGGTAGGCTATTGTGAAAGGAACTTTGTACATGGAATAACTCAGTTTGTATTAAACAGTTTTTAAAATCAGACTAAATAATGTCCACAACAACAATAATAATAATAATAATAATAATAATAATAGCCTACTACTACTAATAATAATAGGCCTAATAATTATAATAGCCTTATAATAATGATAACAATAATATCAGCAATTCGTGTTGTTTTTTTCCTAATAATTACTAATAATTACTTAGCCTACCCTGAAGCAATAACCTAAACCTAAAGGCAGGCTACCACACTGTAGGCTCTATGAAAGGAACTGCTACAATGAGCCTATGGCAGGCTAGATGATTCAACTTATGTCACTTTGGCGAAGGCATTATAACGGCGACATCTTTTGGGTCTAATATCCATAGTTCGTTGTTTAGCCTAGTCTACATTAGATAAATAAAAAATGCCTACGGGATATAGGCTACTTTAGCTAGCCAACAATATTGGCAACATATTGATATCGTATCTTACCTGTGTTGTTCGAACGTAGGTTACAGTCATAAGCAGTCTTCAATTAGGCTAGTCCTCAGAAGTAGGATAATTTGCTAATTTGCATTTACCAACAAGAATGGAATGGCATATTTAATTGGCTCCGGTAGTTAAGCCGTTAATTTATCGCAGCAAACTTAGGTCGTAGGTAGGACGCTTTGGACAAAAGCGTCTCCTAAGAAGCCTAAACATTAACATAAAACTTCGCGCTATCATCATTCTCTTCTCAGACCGAGGGTCCAATGACAGCAAAGTTCTCTTCGCGCGTTCCTCCTACTTTCGGCTTCTACAACTGCTGTGTGCGTGAGATGATTGAAAAACGTTAAAGAGGGCTATGTGGCTCGACTGGTCATCGACTCTACAATCCTTTCATTTGTTTTTTTAATTAGGCCTATTTGTTTTGTGTTTACGGCTAACTCTGTCACCTATCACATTTTTACAGAACCTTTCAGTCCTAAACGACCAGTGCGCCTCAGTCTCATAGGCTACCAATCGCCAGTCAATAATATCAGGTCAGTGCAAGAAAGAAATCAGTGGCAAACACTGAATTCCGATCTATTTATCTTTGTCTTTCTTCAGTAAACTCAAATTCCACCAAAGAGAAAGCAAGAAGCGTGACTCTCACATAACATAGTGTAGGCTATCTGTGTTCAGTCTAGCACATTTTGCCCCAAAGTCATCTTCATTCCCAACATAGGACTGTGACGGACCAAAGAATGTGACCCTCCTGTCAAATGCAATTGTAAACGCTTTCTGTTCAATACGCTTTCATGAGCGCAATTATGGAGTTAAACCCTGCTGTCGTTGATGTCTTACTCACGCAAACTGACAGATGAACAATGAAACACAGACAGTCAAAGTCCCCTGTTGTCCACTAACTTGTCCTTAGCGAAAGAGAGGAATCCGCCTCGGCCAACAGTGGTCCTGTCATCCTCTTGCCTCAGAATGCATTGTTGACATGAAGCTTCAAAGGCAGATGGTGCAACATGTTGACACCAGAAAGTCCAGGAAGACTAGCTTAATGAGTTTTTGACCACCAACAGAGACGTCCCTCCAATTTGTAAATGTTTTTGAACTGAAGCTCAGTCAAATATAAATTAATTCTTAATTTGACAATGGACCAGTGCTCCACTGCTGTGAATGCATTGCTTTTTGTTCAAGTCTCGATATGCCACGTGAAATTGAACGAATTCTCTTTTTTAATGTAAGGCATTAACCCTAGGCCTATTAATATCTGATCAAAGTGTAGTAATCGATGATTTCCTTCCTACAAATGTTAAGTGATCCAATGACAACACAGTTAGCTTTCAATAACAATTCGCTTTGTAATTATGAGATTATATTTGATCTCTGCATTCACAATAGCCTAAATATCAATTAACAGTCGCCCCCAGCATCCTTTTCAACTCTCCCACCACGAGTCACCAGCAGGGTTAGCCTATAGCCTAGGCTACATATCTGTACCTGTAGACGTCTTACATATTAAATGCCCATAATGTATTTTTCATGGTGGAAATTGGATTCTACGGACAAAAGGAGTAGGCTACATCTGGAGGCCAATAACGAGGATGCCCTCTCCCCTTCAGCTCCACACTGCCACCTGCTGGACCAATCGGGCTCTAACTCCCAACACATCATTCAACCGGATCCCTGATAAAATAAAGTCAGATTATTGTTCAACGCAATCACATTTATTGGCCTTTTCTATGCAGTTACTAAGCAGCCAGTAGACCTGGCAAATGGTTCAGATTTACAATGAGATTTCCACAATGTGTACTAAAAATAAATACAAGAACGAAAGTGTAGCACAAGCTCAAAAATATACAAAGGCTTGGAATAATGTAAACTTTTGAAACTTGTCTCAACTCTTCTTTTCTTCTGTCTCTTTTCTTCTTTTTCATTTATTCGTTTCAATCTTTTTTTCAATGTTTTTCAAACATTTTTGTAACAAAAGCAACGTTTTTTCCCAACAGTTTAAAAAGAATATATGTACAGGTTTATACAAAAATACAAAAATGGATGCAAATCTGTTTAACTGGAGCTTCCAACCTGAATGAGATGAGTCTTAGCCAGTCCGCTACACTGTGGCCCTCGTGGTTTCTTTTGTTGCCTTTTATTATTTCACGTCGCAAGTCTGTACATACCCTTCGGCAAACAGAAGAACTGTGCTTGTCCATCCACACACCATGAAGATGCAATGAATCATGACGTTTTTTTTAGTTTTTTTTTTAAAGAAAACAACACAGGACCAGTCTAAAGTGATTCTTCACATGATCACACAAACTTCAAGATTACAGCAAGGAAAAAGACCAAAAATATATTAATGCGTTTCTCTGTAGAAATGTAAAAATGTCCAGTGTGTGTAAGTGCCAACATGTTTCAGACAATGGAATGAAATTTGATTATGAAACTACTCCAAAGGTACCTTGAAAAACAGCAATGATAAACAACAGTCCTAAACTGTGCTGCCAGCTCCTCAGCACACACAGATAAAAAAGACGATGACAAATTTGTCTGGGATATTATGTGTTATGTTAAGACATTGTACTGAGACACTAAATAAAGTCAAGTGTCCAGTAGTTGTTCCCTTTTTAAAATGTTCTAAAACATTTGTAAAAAGCTTGAACAGCTGCAACACGAGTGCTATTACTCTTGGAGTACAGCTAGCTATAGTGGTTTGGGATTTTAAAAAAAATCATCCAACAGATATGGCTACAGTGCTACAATATCAGGTTTCTCCAGACGTCACTAGTGTTGCAGGCCAGTCCATGGGTGCCTGTGACATCACTAGTGTTGCAGGCCAGTCCATGGGTGCCTGTAACATCACTAGTGTTGCAGGCCAGCCAGTCCATGGGTGCCTGTGACATCACTAGTGTTGCAGGCCAGTCCATGGGTGCCTGTGACATCACTAGTGTTGCAGGCCAGCCAGTCTATGGGTGCCTGTGACATCACTAGTGTTGCAGGCCAGCCAGTCCATGGGTGCCTGTGACATCACTAGTGTTGCAGGCCAGTCCATGGGTGCCTGTGACATCACTAGTGTTGCAGGCCAGCCAGTCTATGGGTGCCTGTGACATCACTAGTGTTGCAGGCCAGCCAGTCCATGGGTGCCTGTGACATCACTAGTGTTGCAGGCCAGTCCATGGGTGCCTGTATACTGTCAGCACAAGGTGAACACTATCATTTGCAACCCATGGAAGATGAAAATACAGTGAGTTTTTTCTCAGTGGCAACAATAAAATACAATATGACCAATAATATAGAATAAATTCAGAGCACCAAAAACATCTAACTAGAATCCAATAGCATACACAGTAGCTTTTTTTTTTATTATTATTTTTTTAAAGATTGTGAATTACAGCTACTCTCAAAAAGGTTCTTAGTAGTTCATTCCTTTACTGTAACAGCTGGGTTGATATATCCTCTCATATCAAATATCTTCAACCAGCATTCATTTAAATAAAGATTTATTGTCATTTCTATCTTTATTAAAAAAATAATTCTCTGGATTAAAATATCCCATAATTAAAAATATTTTCTATTTTCCGTATTGTCAGCATTAAACAGCTTCAATTGATGTAATAGTCCTATATGTATGAGCCCATGGTAAAACACTACAGTGTGTTCTTTGGACAAAATGGAGAAATCATTGATCCATATTCTTTTCATTTGTTTTTCTCAAAGTAACAAAAATAAATAAAGACATCTAAACCATTGACTACTGTAATTACATGAGCAAGTGGACAGGTGAAAAGCATAACAGAGGACTCAGCTCCGACCCCTGACTGTTTCCTTACAAACGAGAACATATTTTAGCCGCAATCCATTCGTTCTAGCACAGCTGTACGTTATAAAACTATCACCCGAGCTCAGCCAAGACACAGAGTACATGGCACTTAAACAGTCCACTCATTGGTAAGGGTATACTCGTGAGTCAGGGGTGGAATAAGCACTGGTGTTGAGCTGGGAACATATCAGGGACTGAGGAGGGGGTGGGGGGGGGGGGGTGTTATGTAGCTATGTGAGGAAGATGCAGAGCCGGGGTGTATCTATGAGAAAAGAGGATGCAGAGCTAATGCACACCAGATCACACACTCCGGCCAACTCACCCTGTGTTTCACACACGAGCCTAAATATTGTATCATCATTTGTTTTTGTCCTATCACTTAGAGTCACAATGACTGTAGCACCCTGGACACTTGCTTGCACACATATCACCATACGCACCCTTTCTTCGAAATGCTGTAATTCATTACTGAGGATTCAACAGGGCCTCATTAGATTGTCTGGTTGACCACCCACTGATAAAGCTCTGACTTACAACGGTACAACACAAATTAAACATTGTATTTTACATTTATAGAACATACTTATTGAACAAATTCAAGTCATCTGGAAATAGTGTTTTTTTTTCTTCTCTGTTGGCAAAGTGCGCCACTGGACAAGCTCCCTGTGGTCATTATCTGGTGCTATTGCAAGATTTGACAAATTCAAGAACACTTGTAAAACAAAGATACAGTTTAAATGTTTCTGTCCAGCAAAGGAAGTGATGAATGGTCAGCGCCCTGGCTCATCAGCACAGTGTAAGTTCAGCAGATCACATTGTTCTTTTTTTTTTTTAAAGTGTATCATATCAATCATCAGTTATGACTCTTGCTCACTCTTTCCATTCAGGCTAACATTTACAATGAATGTCAATGCAACGGTATTCACAGAATACACCAAGACATTTTTACCCTACTGTTTTTCCCACAATAGTCTCTTACACATTACTATTAACATTGGCCTCTGCATTGGTATCCATGCAGTTATTTGATGTACCTGATAACTTTGGGCACCAAATGATGTGATTTCTTTATTCAAACAATAATTATTTGAAGGTGGTATGGCCCATACGTTGGTGAAGTGTGGAATCCCAACTCAGGTGACTAAAATGACTAAATCTACAGAATGCAGTCCTGTGACAAATATCAGTACATGATCTTGGCTCAGTGACAAAGATATTTTATCTGCACCTTGATCTCAATTCTGTTCAAGTGTTTCAATGGTATATATTAGTTAACTCATAAAAAACATGATCTATTGTGTGTAGTCTTCTGAAGGTATAATGTATCATCCACATCAAGTCCAAATTAAATTTTAATAAACAGTCTTTTCAATCTCTTACCAAATAAAGGTCCAAGAGAGATTGTGAATAATAGTTATACTCTATGCATCCCTTGGTGGGTGTCAGTAGTATTATACCAGTTAATACTAGTCAGGATTCTACGCATCACTCGTGGAAGATAATAGTATTATACCAGCTACTCGGGCCTTGATCCTTTCGCCACCATCTTCTCAAGACTAACCACACCAGGTTTCAGATATCAAAACCCCCTTGCTCAAATCAGACATCAAACCACCAGTCAGGCCCCAGCTGTGGCGCAACTGGGTGGGGCACCTGCACCATACGCCGACGACCAGCTCTGAAATGAAAGTTGTAGCATCTTTCTCAACCATTCCCCAAAATGCATGTGCAGTAGCTTTGTAGTATTTTACTTTACACAGATATTGGCTGTGTAGAACAAAATGTGACCTGTGGTAAGTGTTAAAGGCAACAGTAAGATTGTCCCATGTATGCCTGCCTTTTAGCGATATGTGTGTCTATGACTGCAGAAAAATACTTCCCTTTTGTGGCACCAGAACATATGCATACAGTATATTTGGGACATATGTTTGCGTGATATATAAGATGCACAAGTCCTTCAGTTTTAAAAAAAACAAACATAGTAGAAGTATATTGCCTACTTCTGGTATGTTGATGGACATACTTATAAAGATATCTAATCTGTAAATGTTGATAGTTGTAGTTGATATGAAGAGGTTGATAAAACAGCTAAACTTATTGAAAGACCAATGCTGTTCCCTCAACACAAGGAAAAGATGTGTTATGTCATAACAGATGAAAAACTGCAATGGAAGTTTCCCTAATTCATATATAAATGTAAGTTGTTTAACACTCATTATTCTTCTCTAGCCATGTTTTGATCATAGTTTACGTTTTATATAATAAAAATGTTTCAGTTGAACATAGGATATCCCCTCCTCTTTAAGTGTCCTCCTGGGCAAATGACACATGGGATTAGTACAAAAATGTCTGTAGTGTGTGTGTGTGTGTGTGTGTGTGACACAGTCTATTGTCTGAGTCCTCCTGTTATTTCCTTCTCTTCTGTCTAATCTGCTGAATGATATCGTTTTCTGCCAAAGAGAACGCATTTTCTTTAAAAACAAACCAGCTCTAGGAGGAGCGGTCATCGTGAGGGCTCCCGTCGGAGTTCTCCGTCTCCCCCTCCGAGATGGCCTGCATGGGGGCGGTGTAGAGGCGGCTGCGCGTGCTGTAGCGGCTGCTGTTGGCCGCGGGGGGGATGCGGGAGCGGCCCTGCCTGGACGAGCCGGTCGCGGTGAGGGTCTTGGGCGAGAAGCCCTCAGTGTTGGCACGGGGGTACTGGGGATTGGACAGCGGGTCTGGCCCCCCCGCTGGCGACGACTCCTGCAGGGGGGATGGGGGCTCCTCGGGTGGCTTGACCCCCTCCAGTAGCAGCTCTCCGGGGGTCTTGGGCGCGATGGGGCTCTTGAGGATCTCGGTGGCGGACATGCGGTAACTGGAGTCCGTGCGACTGCCCTTCTTCAGCAGCAGCAGCTTGAACTCCTCGTTGGAGGTGCTGGACTTCTTGGCGTTGCGGTAGATGGGGCCTGGGACACGCTGGGAGCCAGCTGGGGTTGGCGGGGCAGTGGGCGTGCTGGGCGTCGTCACGGGGACACTGACAGGGATTGGAATGGGGATGCTGACCGCAGGGGGCCCGACTCGACTTTTCACGCACAGTTCCCCCGAGTCCTTGCGGCCCAGAACTTTCCTCTTAGACCTTAAAGAATTAGGGAGCAACCGGGTTGAGTGACATATTGATGAGTACATTAATATCTATTAATATCTAAGGATGTCATTGTCAGTTGCTTTAGGCAAGTTAAGGACTATAAACATAAATATATTTCTTGGTTGACAAACTGTTGTAGGGTGTAGGGTGAGAACTACAAGGACTGTAAAGATTTGATTTGAAGTGTCCCGAAGTGGAACCCATTCTAAAGTTCTAACCTGTGGATCATGGCGAATAGGTCCTCTGTTGTGCGCAGTCTGTTTGGTGAAGGGAAAACACCGTCTTCATCGGGTTTGGTGTCATCAGTCAATGGAGAGGTGGAATTGTCACTGGGTGTAGAGTCTACAGGAGCAAGTGGCACATTAAAATATTTTTTAATCAAGTCATTATATAACGTTATACACTACAGGTCCAGTACCAAAAGTCTCATCGCATTGCTTTCAAATGCAGAATTTCGTGAACTGCATGCATTAAATGCAACATAAGATTAATCTCTGGAAAAGGTGTTCACACACGACATGACTCACCTTTACTGAAGTAATCCTCTGTGTCTGGAGTTGACCCCTCATCTCGATTGTCCTGGGAGGCACTTCTGGTGTGAACACCTAGAGATTCGCAGTCATCCTCTCTGCTCCGGGCATCGCTGATTTTGTAAGTGTGCGATGCTTCCGATGTTCTGGCAGGCACTTTATCAGGACTGCTGAACAGTACAAAGTCACAGCTTGCTGTTGTTTCACTCTGAGCAGGGTGGGACATAGTGCTGGTCAGACATAACGAGGCGGACCCAGCGTCTGTCCACTGGAGCTTGGGTCTGTGAGTACAGGGTTCCGTCTGGAGACCTCCGCTAGCGGTCAGGTCTCCCGCGCTGCATATCCCGCTTCTGGAGTCGGGCTCTGCTCCTGACTGAGGTATAAGGTCGTCATCGTCCCCGGTCACCTCCACAGGCGTCCTAAAAGCTGTCATGGCCCAGTACGTGCCGGGGACAAGCCTCTGGTGCCTCATTTTGTGTCGTGGCGTGGGCTCTGTGGCGCGGGTACTCTCTCCTAACGAGACCCCAGTGTCACTTAACTCCTGAGATGGTGCATCATGGGACTTGTAGGCAGGGGGCCGAGAGGATGGTGCCTGTCTATTGTCAGAGTACTGAGCAGGGAACCTCGGCCTAGCGGTGGTCTCTGTGCTGGATTGCTCCTGTTCCCTCGTGCCAACAGAGCGCAACTGGACTGACCTCAGAACGGTGGGTGTGATAGCCATGTGGGCTGAGCAGACTGCATCTGGGTTTGTGTTAGCGGCGGAGTTAATGCTGGCCGCAGCGCTAGCAACGCTAGCAGCACTAGCAGCGCTAGCAGCAGCAGCAGCAGCCACAGCCCTGGCCTCTGCTGCAGCCGCGGCTGCGGCCGCTGCCCTCTGCTTGTTGTGGTGGAGAGTGTGGATCCGGTACGGCGGGGGCTTGGGGGGACCACTGTGAAGAGCACTTAGGTCGAGGTGAGAGGGAGGGACAGCCATGGGCGGCTCGCCGTCCCGTCTGGACGAGCAGCTGGCGAGGTGCTGCTGCTGCAGGGAGGAGAGTGAGGATTTCCTCTCGGGGACTTTGGGCTTCCTCTTCCCACTGGTTGGGGACAGCGGGTTGGGGAAGAAGGCTGAGGGGAAGGACGAGGTGGGTGTTTCGGACTGGCTGGAGTAGCCGCTGGAAGGAGAAGCCAAGCCGGCTAACTTCTCGGGGGACGAGAGCTTGAAGTCATTTTCTGCGGGGGGATGAGATGGTGAACTGGGCTTGGAACTCGGACGCACAGTCTGGGCCTCGGAGATCTCTGGTGACTTGACACATTCTATAACAGTAGTGCCTGTGGCTGTGCTGGAGTTGGACAATGACCGATAGGGGTCATTGGTCCTCAGGTCATTGAGGAGCCAGAGGTCTGCATAGTCGGACTGCACGGCCCCTTCATCTTTGAAGGAGTGTGTGTCGCTGGAACAGAATGGAGACGCATCGTCCACCTCTCTTGAACTTTCAACACCCCAGGCACCCAGGGTCTCGGGCTCGAGGCCCAGCATCTCCGCTGGACCCACAGAACTGGCCAGATCCAAGTCCAGCTTCATTTCCCTGGAAGACAACGGCAGGGGCTGGTCACTGATCAGTGTCTTTGGTTCACTCTGGTCCAATATTTCCATACTGCTCGATTCCTTCAACGATGAACTCCGTTTTGGCGGGGGCGGCCTCGCCTTTGGCTTTCGTAGGGAGAGACTCTGCCGTCCGCCTGCCCTAGTGCCCCTGTAGTCAGACTGAGCGTAGCCACCTTCGCTGAGCCCCATGGTTGTGCCAGGGCCACATTCAGCTGCATAGTTATAGACGTAGCTCCTGCTCTCCTTAAGACCACAGTCAAAGTGCATGGAGGCGTAGAGGCCCTCTGTCTCCGTATAGTGCAAGTTGGCGCCCCCCATTTCCCCCGAGGATTTCCCGCTGAAGCCCTCGTAGGTGGCCTTGTAGCCTGGACACTGCAGGCCTCCCTGGTCCTCCCGGGAGCGTTTGGGGCTGAAATCCTGCGGACAGGGCTGGTCCTGCTCCGCCTGGTCCTGCGCGTAGTTCCACTCGCCCTCGCTGGCCGTGCTCACGCCGGCGTCGTCCATCTGGTCGGTGAAGGAGCCGGACCGGTGTCCTTGGGTCTGGGCACGGTCGCTCTGGTAGGGGTCGATGATGAAGCCGGTGGTGTCGTCGATGATGTGGGGGGCCGTGTTGAGCGAAAGCTCCGAATCGCAGTGCGACGAGCCGGTCAGCGGGGGCGAGGAGGCCGGGGGGAGGGTCTCAGACGTCTGCGAGGGACAGGTGGAGCTGCTGCCGCTCCAGTTGCCGCTGGAGGACTGGTGGTCCTCTTTGTGGTCGATCTGGCCCCCGAGCACCCCAGTGGTAGACACCGAGTGGATCGGGCTGCTGAACGTATCTGAGCTGGACGAGATCTCACAGCTGCCCATGTCCGCCTTGCGCGGGAGTCGTGATCGGCCGCGCTCGATCCAGCCGTGGTCAGGGCTGCCGGCCCTTGTCACCCCACGCTTCAAGCTGCCCAGCTGCAGCTCCGGCATGGCCTGGTCATCTGTGCTCTCTTCCTCGTCCTTCAGTATGTGCTGGCCTGGCACGGGGAGAAAGTCCTCGGCCTCGTACGGGGAGAGCTCCTCGTCCTCATCCTCATCATCGTCTTCCTCGTCGTCCTCGTCGCTGTCGTCCTGCATCTCGTCGCGGATGCGGCCACCCTCTCGCGGCAAGCTTCGGGAACGCAGGCGCCCTCCAGAGGCGGAGGTGTACATACCGTCGGAGCGGTCGGGCAGGGAGGAGATGTTCCCGGTGGAGTGGGACAACGAGGCCGGAATGCCCTGACCGCGCTGGGCACGGATGCGGCGCCGAGAGGGTGCGGCGATCAGGCAGTCGTCCGTCTGGCAGCCAGAGTCCTTGGTGTTGAGGCGGCTGCAGATGGAAAGCTCGTCGTGGCACAGGGACAGTTGTGGGTTGGCGTGGATGATCACAGTTCTTTCTCTGGCAACAGGAGATTCATCAGAATCTGGAACACAGCATATGAAAATTTCACTATAATATCAGTATGGGACCTTTTCAATTGAGCTGGAGGAATTTATAGGTATAATGTGTAATTGCATCTACTGTAAATATTATGTCTGTGTGTGTGTGTATGTGTGTGTATTTGAGTATGTGTGTGTGCCGTAAACCAAGGCTTGCCTGGTCCTTTTACGAAGACCTTATTGAGTCATACATTTTTACATGACAGACACAGGGCCAGTTTCCCAGACAGGGATTAACTAGAGTCTTGGACAGAATCGCATTTTGAACGGAGATTCTGCATTTAAAGACACATATAATCCTGGACAACAGCTTAATCTCTATCTAGGAGAGAGAGTCTCGTAATGTTTTAGTCTGTGGTACAACATGACATGACATGACATTTTTTTTTTCCAAAACCACATCCTACAGCTGCCCCTGCTGTCCTTCTACATAGAGTGGAAGCAGACAGACAAGCTGGGGCAGTGGGCGGCCATACCCATGTCCTGTTGCACTCGTCTTGGAATGCCCGTGATGGTTTTCCGCCGTCGTAGTTTCCGCCGACGCTGGAGAACGGACTGAGAGTGGACAAGCGAGCAGCGGGCACTGGCTTCACGGTCAAAGCCCACTCCTGTGGAGAACAACATACCGCCACTGAGCCTCAAATCAAACTCCTGTTAGTTGTGCCACTAACAGTCATTTCATTAGTGAAACTCTTCCATTCCTTGCACCTTGTCTAAAAGGCATTTTGAGAGAAAAATACTACATCTATACTAAATAAATAATGTAACTTTATATAAATACATGAAAACACACTGCATAAGTAGTTAGAGCGTAAGGTGTGGTTTACCAGAGACATTGATGGGGATGATGCTGGATGAGATGACGTGGGGGTCATTTTTCATCCTCTCTTGCGGCGTCGGCAGAGGCAGTGCCTTGGACCAGTTAGTCTGCTTGTCCAGGGTGGAGGGTGGGTTTGGCACTGGACATTTGGGTCTGTGACCCAGAGTCGAGACCTCTGCATCTTTGTCTGTAGCAGAGGCTGCCTGCAGGGCAAAGAGAGAAAGAGAAAGAAAGCTTTTTCACTTGAACAGAAATCTTTTTCATCTTTTGCTTCAGTCTTATTAAAAAGTTTAAAGAAAAGTTGTTTTCTTGTTCAGATTTTCCTACGTTTTTTTTTTCTAAAATAGTTTCACAATAATAAGTGCTTTTCATAATATACAAACAATATCTGGTGGCACTGAGAAGTATGAAATGTGGTATGTTAAAAGCTGCCGAAGGAAAAGACTCATTTCCATTGGGAGGCTGATTGACAGCACTTTGGCAGACCTCCCTACTCAATGTGCGAATTCACGTGTTAAGCATTATAGAGTAAGCATTGACATGCCTTTTTTTTTCAAACTGGACTTTCAATCTCTATAAAAGCTGTTACTCTGCAGCTGCCATTCCCATAAAACACTTTGGGTTTTTCATTTGGATATAAAGTTCAGCTGAGACTAGTTCAGGCCTGAGAAAGAGAGAGAAAGAGAGAGAGAGAGAGAGAGAGAGAGAGAAAAAGAGAGAGAGGAGGGAAAGAGAACTAGAGAGAGAGGGAGAATGAAAGAATAGAAGGGTTTGGGCGAAATGGCGAAATGCCAATTTTGGATTTGGTCACTGGCTCTTCTCCAGAACCCATTTCATTAGAGCAGAGAGATGTGGAGTAGAGCGACGAGCACAAGAGTGTCATTCATGAAGTTGTCGTCGGCGACAGAGAAGGGCAGAGAGTCACTTTTCTCTCCAGGGTAATAAAACAACTTGAAATGGAAATCTGGGGAAAGCTAAGTGTCTGTCTTTTCTCAGGAATTACAGCAGTGCTCAAGGGTAGCCATTCACTACAAAGACCTCCACTCCCACGGCAACAGTAAAGTCTTCTGACAATTAGATGAAAGCTTATATATTTAAATTACACTTTATCACTATGTCACAGCAGAAAGTCAAAGTTCTGTTCTCCAAATGGTGAAGATCATTTTGTATTAAATGACATGTCTGTCACCAAAGACTTTCAAACCACCTAAAACTGACACACAGCCATCACTACTGAAAATGATAAAAAAGATCAGGTTTTTGGGTGAATCCATCACCTATGGAAGAGGATAGAAGATTACAAACAAGATTAAAGAAGGAAAGGAAAGTTCGACAGCGTTCAGAGAGCAGCAGCAGCAGCAGCAGGATCTAGAAGGATCTAGAAGAGAGAAGGAGAAAGAGCTGGAAAAGGAGGGAAAGAGAACACATTTCCGTGAAGGAGCGAAGGAAGAAAAAATACCTTTCTGCTCCAGGGGATGAAGAAGCAGCACTGTGTGGGGGATGAGGGGCGGGGTCGAGCAAACTACAAACACAAACAAATCAAAAACAACAACAAAACAAAATAAAATGGATGGGTGTTGTTTTGAGAAAGAAAATCACACATCAACAAAAAAAAAAAACATAGCACACACACACACAATGACGAATGAGGGGTAGGCACCAGCATCAACCAGCAAGTTGGACCTGAGACCTAAGAAGCCAAACAAATAGTGAACAGTAAAATGACAGATTGTTATTTCGTTGTTTTCTTGGTCACCAGGTGTTGTCACACTGTGAAAATATCCGAGTGAGGTTAGATGTGGCTGAGCTACTTGGAGAAAACCTCCTGACCTGCTGCTTATGTGGACTCTGTTGGTACGAGCATTCTAAACGGAGTGTTTAGTGCCTTGGGTAAACACATTTAAAATGTAATGGTCTCGAAGGCCATGTTTCAACAAAAGTGAGACCATCATTGATTGTAAAGTTTACCTTTCGTGGTACACACTGAATCTCTGCTTCTCTTGCAGGTCTCTCCTGCAGCATTATTGGAGAAATATACACCAAAATACATCAAATACACCATCAAATATTACACACACCATCAAATACACACAAATACACACAGCATCAGATAGTACACACACACCATCATCAGTAATTACACACAAACCATCAGATACTACACACACACACCATCAGATACTACACACACTCACACCATCAGATACTACACACACACCCCATCAGATACTACACACACACACACCATAGGATACTACACATACCATCAGATCCTACTGTTCACACACACACACCATCAGATAGACACACACACCATCAGATAGACACACACACACACACACACACACACACACACACACACACACACACACACACACACACACACACACATACATTACATTTAGCAGACACTTCTTGACCAAAGTGACTTACATATGTCAGCTATATTACAAGGGATCTCATTGTCCCTGGAGCAACTTGGGGTTAAGTGCTTGCTCAAGGGCACAACGGTGGAAGCGAGGAATTGAACGACAACTTTCAGGCTACTGCATGCTAGCCCAGCTCCTTAACCACTACACTACCACCACCCACAATAGATCCACCAACAGATACCACACACACACACACACACACACACACACACACACACACACACACACACACACACACACACACACACACACACACACACACACACACACACACACACACACACACACACACACACACACACACACACACACACACACACCACACACACACACACACACACACCTCAGAGACATTTTAAAGCAACACCAAAGAGTTTTTGTACCTTAAAATAATGTTTCCAAAATCGTTTCAGTGGTTCATCAACTTGTAACAGGGTGAACGGCACTTCTGCATTCACTTTGCGGCCCTCTATCGGCTATAACCGCACTATGTAAGTTTGCCAGATCGGGTAGAGGATCTGTAGTTCGATGGAATGAGACATAAGAAACTACAAATTTGACTTGCATCTGATGTCGCAATACATAGTACTTTCATAAATTGTGCAACATATTCTACCTTGTCTGTGGACATAGTTATTTGCAAAGCCGGTGCTGGATAAACATATAGCGTGCGTGCGAGAGAGGGAAAGTTCTTTGGCGTTGCTTTACAGTAAATGTGAAATCAATAGATCTCAGCCACTATCATCTCAAAAAACATGCAACATTTCATAATTTCACATACAGTTTTACATAAAAATGGGTGGAAAATGAAATGAAAAATGAATGGCATGTTGACTGTCATGCTGAATATGAATGAAATGAAATAGAAATAAAATTGGAAATTCAATGACTTCAAATAAAAATATGAAAAAGGATATATTATAAATATGAAAGGAATTATTATAAAATGAAAACCATCACTTTACTGACAGATGAAGTGACACAATGGCAGTGTTCTTGCAGGCAAAGCGTACAGCAATTACCTTTCTCTGAGCGGTCTGGATCTCAGACTCTCTCACGGCCCTCTCCTGCTCAGATATAAGTTGCAATAGAGAGGAAAGGACACAGGGGTTGGTGCACTGCCACAACACTGCTCTTACAGTAATGCCCTATTTAAACTCCACATTCCACCAAAAGCCATTCATTTATCAATTACACAAGGCAAAAAATATAGCCAGACGCACACGCACACGCACACGCACACGCACACACACACACACAAACACTGGTAACTCATGGTGAACAAAAGCTAATACATGTAAGACACATCAAGCACCTCAGCACTATCCTGTACCACCACAAAACACCAAACATTTAGTCTAATGCTGTGGTGCAGTAGCTCCCCTGTATTGATACTTCTTCTTCTTCTTCTTCTTCTTCTTCTTATATTATTTAAGGGATAATGTATAGAACGCCGGTCATTATGGGAAAATAAGTCCTGACAGGGCTTAACCCGGACCCCACGCCCAGTGGAGGGTCTTGTTTCGCCCCCTGAAGGGACTTATTTTCCTATAATGACCGGCGCTCTATATCCCGCTTATTATAATGACTACTTGCCAAAACGAAAAAATAAACTCCATGATATGTCTCTTTACACTTATTTGTTACCGTTTAGGTCGTGGCTTTTTGCTGAGAAACAAATAGTTTGCAACACACGGCTGAACTTGAATCAAACATTCTTTAGAACACAGCTGATCAACTGTCTGCTTTCACTTTTGAATGAAATTCCAAGCGCAAACTCCGTTGCCATTGACAGCGGTCATTCTTGTTGTCAGAGGTCCTTTCCCAAGAAATAATGACCGCTAGAACTTTCGTAAATCCCATTCAAGTCAATGGAGCATTCTACGTATAATAATATTAGACAGTGAATAGCTGTCTCTGGACTCTTACCGTGTGTGCGTGCCGACCCCTCTGTTCTCTCCGCCGTAGGGTGCGTGGTGAAGGGTAGGTAGGCATAGGGGGCGCCACTGAGATGGAGATGGTCACTTGATGACGCTCCCGGCTAGTGGACCTTTGCCTCTGCTGTTGGTCTGTAAGACACACACACACACACACACACACACACACACACAGTATACATGTTTATGTTTATTTGTCTCTTACGAACTCACATATCACGTGTAGTCTCTATGTATCATAAATATGAAAGACATTTTGATTCAGTGCTAATTTACTAAACAGTGGAAATCAGTTACACTTTTGGTTTTTAATAAATATTCTTTTATAAATTCTATAATTATGTTAAAGATAAACTCATTTAATCTGGCCTATGTTTGTGGTAGTTGAGAGGGGTGGGTCAGGGCCAGCATTACTCCATTTGAACACAAGGTGGCAGCGTGAGCAGCATTATCGTTTGGGCCAGACAGTCACAGAGGGGAGACAGAGTGGAGGCTTTTGCTACCAAATGACTGATTCTAGGACATTTTTATTGTTTGGTATTTACATATAGTACCATGTGAGTTACAGTTAAGTATGATAAGCTGACTCCAGTTCCCATACCACTACTTTAATGAAACAGCCGGACCAGTGTATCCTTTGTTATTGTTGTGCAAATGTAGGCCAAACAGTTACGTAAATAACCTTATTTGCTCAGCATCAAACCCCAGGGGAATGATGTACATTTCTGTCAAAATATAACGTGTAGAAAAACAGTTCACAAGTGTTCAGAAGTGTGTGTGTGTGTGTGTGTGTGTGTGTGTGTGTGTGTGTGTGTGTGTGTGTGTGTGTGTGTGTGTGTGTGTGTGTGTGTGTGTGTGTGTGTGTGTGTGTGTGTGTGTGTGTGTGTGCATATGTGTATTTGTGTGTGTGATTGTGTGTGTGCATACATGTATGTGTCTCTGTGTTTGTGTGTGTGTGTATGTGTGTGTGTGTTTGTGTGTATGTGTGTATGTGTGTTTGTGTGTGTGTGCGTGCATGTGTGTGTGTGTGTGTGTGTGTGTGCCTACCTCTATGGAGAGCTCGCAGGTTCTGCTTGGCGTGGCGGTGGAGGTCTTGGACGCAGGTTGGCCGTGAGGAGGGGTGGAACACATTGTGCTGGAGGTGCCAGGGAGCCTGGTAGTGTGACGTCAGCTTGCTCTCCACGTCCAGGTTGGACACAGCTGCACGAGAGGGGGAGGGAGAGAGTGAATGATAATGGACTGGACTAGAGAAACTAACGGCAACACTGAACCAAACCACATCAGTGCAATATCAGTTCCGTCCACACTTTAAGCAGATATGCTATTCCACATAACGTGAAATAACTACATAAAGAAATGTTGTATGTCTAATGGTTGCAGACATTGGATAATATAATTGAGACACTACAGTAGTTCTGTTGGATGTCTCCTTTGCTTCAATTAGTGTTCAGTGTTTAATTAGAAAGCTGTCAGATTTCAAATGTACCTGTGTGCATAGTGACAAAGAGTAGAAACCCTGGAGTGTTTCTAGATCAAACAGTGATAGTCCAGGAAAGTTAAGTACCACAAATACGATTATTTGAAGATTCGTATGAGATTAGAGTTACAGATAGAGGCTCATGGCACTCAGAGGCCAATACCCAGATGATATAGTTTAAATGTCAAATTAGAGATAACCCAATACTCAGGGGGAGTCAAATAAGATAGTTGAAGTTTCAAATTAGAGATAACTCAGCCAATACCCAGAGTGAGTCAAATGAGATAGTTTAAGTTTCAAATTAGACATAACTCAGCCAATAGGAGATATATATTATGTCTATATCCTCAGTCAAGTGATTTTGAACGGAATACATTACACAAGCATGACAATATGGCAGGATCTTTTTTCTATAAATACGAGAAAAGCAGTAAAACAAAGCAATGCAGTTGAGTCCAAGGTAATACAATGTCTCCACCACAGCACTAAATCATTATCATACAAGCAACATGCCTGAATGCCCCACATCAGGATAGCCACGCTTTGTTCTCAGCCATCGGCCTCACAACAGATAGATAGAGTATTGATGCGGCTTCTGTGAGACGATGACAAAAAATAGAGGATCTCTATCCCTTTTTCCCCCCTCTCCTCCTCCTCTCTTCTCTACTCCTCTCTTTTCCTCCTCTCTTCTCCTCCCCTCTTCTCCTCTCTTCTCTTCGTCTTTCTGTTGTGCTGCATCTGCCCATTAGTATTCCGCATGAGGTGCTTCCCCCGAAGAACACAAAGTCGTCCGTATCCCGGCAACCCATCATATTTAATTTACAGTGCGTTTCTAGATCTCTATCAGAGGATAATTTCTGGCCCAAAATGAAAGATATGTGTGACTTTTTTCTCCCATAATTCTCTATTCTCACCATGCAATGCTTATGGACCAGAGATGGCTGCAAAGATTATTGGAGCAATGCATGATGGGAACATGCTGGCTCCACAAGGAGGGAGAGAGGAGGTTAACACATGCATGTGTAAAGTTAGGGTTAGTGTTAGGGTTTACTGTGTAAATCTGGTTAGCCAGGTTAACACGGTTTATTTGTGCAACTGATATGTTTAAATTTAGGGTTAGAGTTCACTGTGTAAATTCTGGGATATTGGATTATTCCATCTATCTCAGTGAGTGGAGGTTAAAAAGCTCATTGAATCCCAGGTGTGTTCGGCTCATGCTAATAACATTGCCCACATGTAGGGAGGAGCAGCCTAGCGCCCCCGGCAGGCTGACTCTATAACTGCAGCCTGCCACTCTGTGATGTGCTACTGGCAGCTAATACTGACGGCCTGATCGCCAACAGTCTGTTTCCCCTAACGCTGTCACTGTTTACACACACTGTCTATTCCATCTAGCCAAGTAGCTGAGAGCGTTTACACACACTGTCTATTCCATCTAGCCAAGCAACTGAAAGCATTTACACACACTGTCTATTCCATCTAGCCAAGCAACTGAGAGCTTGCTCTCCATGCCTGGATGAGCAGGCAATGTGTTCCATTTAGCTGTGGGACTGTGAACTAGCCTGCCCTGACGTGCCCAGACCTCGCATGGCTTTTCCAGCCTCATAAACATCAGATGAAGACGGAGGGTGATGGAGACCCCCAGCGGGTCAGCCAGAACCTCCAGTCTTGAGACGCCATGTGAGCTCAAGCAGAGTTTGGACCTGGCTAGAACCTGACACCTGTCCTCACACGGTGACTTGGCATGGGGACAATAGCCAGGTCAGGGTCCATGGCCTCGGCCTCGGCCGCCGGGTCAAAGCGATGTGCTATCTGACACCGCCGCCATTCATCAATGTGAGCCCAGACCGCAAGCAGAGATGACTCACCCGTGATCGAGTACACAAAGACAGGCACACACACACACACACCACTGAGGACTCCCACAGCTCAGGTTACGCAGTTACATGAGTGAAGGTGTGTTAGAGTCCCTGTTCACCCATAACAAGCACAAAGAAGGACACTGGGCGACTTGACAGGCTGGTAAGGAAAGCTGGCTCTGTAGTAGGAGCTGAACTGGAGTGCATCACTTCAATATCTGACAAAAGGACCCTGAACAAACTGATCAACATCTTGGACAATGAGTGTCATCCACTCCACAGCACTATTGTAAAGCAGAAGAGCCTGATCAGCTGGAGACTTCGCTCACTGCCTTGCAGACAGACTGAGGAAGTCATTTGTCCCCAGGGCCATTGAACTGTTCAATGCTTCACTTAAGGGAAGAGGAGAGATAGACTTCTCTGCATAGTCTGTCTGCCTCTCCACCCTCTCCATGTTTGAGTACTGACTGCCCACTACTGTTTTACTACTGTTTTACTACTGTCCACAGCCTAATGTTTTTACTACTGTTTTACTGCTACACTGTTTTTCATGCTATATTAGCATGACCAATGGCTTCTGCTACAATACTGAATGGCTGTAACCCTATTACCTCAACCTATTCTTGCACTGACATAGTTTTTTATATTACCTTGTCTACATTATACATTACTCTCTTATTTGTCCATATTTATTTATGCTAGTCTCTAGACCTTATTCTTGCACTGTTGCACTGCTGGACTACTGTTGGACTACTTTTTGCACCTTCACCATGACACTCACTCTCTTGAGCACCTCACCATGCACACAGAACTACAGGCCAGTCCCGGCCCTGTCACTGCAAGCGTCTCATGCTTGATAACCCTCAAGCACACTGTGGATTTTTTTATTTAATTTCTATAGTATATTTAGTATTTAGTCTTGTTTGTTTTTCTTATCTTCTACTGTCTCTATTGTACAGTGGAGTTTTGTTATATGTTTATACTATATATATTTACCATTTCTGCTGTAAGTGCATGTTGTGTATGATGTCTGTAGGCTACTGAGACCTTGAATTTCCCCTCGGGGATCAATAAAGTATCTATCTATCTATCTATCTATCTATCTTCAAAGGATCTTCAGCAGGGGGTGGTATGCATGGATAGCAACTCCCCTGGGATTTGACATTTACTCACTTGAAAATAAACATTGCTTTACTGCATCTGTATATTATTCAAACAATGTTGTTTTATGTGTAGAGTCTTCTCCAACTTTTGTCCATACACAAGTCCAGCAGACGGAGCTGACCTGCACCTGACAGGCAGAACAGATGTGCGAGTGTGAGCGATGACCTACACCTGACAGGCAGAACAGACTCAGGTGTGATTGGCGGTTTGTGGTCGACTGAACTGAGGGGACAGAGGAGCATCTGGATCTCTGGACGCCAACTCACACATGGACAGTTCAAAACCCCACGGCTCAGTGGAGCAATACTGCATGCATACCTACCTCCTGTATCCTGTATGAATGGCTGCACATACAGTATATGCAGATGCTTGTTTTTTCTCTCTCTTCCACACATGCAAAACACGTCCATACTCACACACATACAGTACACACACACACACACACACACACACACACACACACACACACACACACACACACACACACACACACATAAAGGAAGACTGCAGTAATGAGGGCATCACATCTAAGGTGCAGTATTTCAACTGGACTCAATTACTCAGCAACATTTCCCCCCATGAGTTTTGAGCATCAGAGATAGAGATAGAGAGAGAGAGAGGGAGAGAGAGAGAGAGAGAGAGAGAGGGAGAGAAACAGAAAGACAGATAGACAGACAGCACAAGGCTCTCTTGCCACGCATGACAGCACAAAAGCACACCCTCTCAGTTTGGTGACGTCTCATGCTACTGTAGGTACACTGCAATCTGCAACCGCTCACTTTGCTGCATGCTTTACTTCAATTAGCACTTGACAAACATATATAATAATATAATCATTTCACCTGACTGTTACAACAACCATAAAATCCGACAAAGCTGCAAGATGCACAAATGACTTGTGCCCCTAGGTGGGAACTGTTCGGAGGGTGCAGGCAGGGGTCCAACCTCATCCTACCTTCTGCAGTGGGACCAAAACATGAACATTGCATGAACACGAGTTAAATGGCAAATGTCTCTTTGGTTGTGTCCAGAAGCCTATGGTCAAATGCTGCATGGAAGGCATCCGCAGTAACCCCCCTGGTCAACACACACACACGCACGCCCTGGTCTCCTCATCTTAAATATAGATGCCCCCCACCCTACACACACACACACACACAACACAACCCAAGCGCCCCGGTCTCCTCATCTTAAATATAGATGCCCTCTACCTGCAGTGTCCTCCCTGCACCCTGGCACACTGCTCCTCTTGCCTCTTTTCCTCTGCTGCAAGCGGCAGGCAGGGAGCTTCCTGTGCGAGTTGCCCATCTCGTCCTGGGCTGGCTACGCGGGGCGAGGGACCCGACCACCACGGCGCGCTGACCGCAACCACGCCAGAGACGGTCTGAGCGAGTGGAGGGTGGGAGGGAGAGCTCTGCGTTCAGGCTCTGACGTTTTCACGCAGTCCTTTTATCTGTCTGTCTCTCCCCCACTCTCTCTCTCTCTCTCCCTTTCTCTCTCTCTCTCTCTCTCTCCCTTTCTTTCTCTCCCTTTCTCTCTTTCTTTCTCTCCCTTTCTCTCTCTTCTCTCTCTTCTCTCTCTCTCTCTCTCTCTCTCTCTCTCTCTCTCTCTCTCTCCTCTGTGCCTCCTGCAGGTGCCTTGTCAGCAGTGGGAGCGGAGGCTGGCGTGTCCGGCTGCCAATGCCCCAGCTGAGGGAACGACACAGACAAAACTCTCCCCTAATGCAATCACACAGCACCGCTTCACCGAGTGCCCTGCTGCATCACAAACACACACACACACACACGCACGCTGGACGCATGCACGCACACACACACACACACACACACACACACACACACACACACACACACACACACACACAGAGCCACTGCAGAGCTGCCATTCACAGTCCTGAGACACCTGACTGACCCTCCAGCGGCTCTGGTCAACACCAGAGAGAATCTCTTTGGTTTGGCTGCTTTTTATTCTACCCTGTATATTAACAATTACTATTCCTGCAAAGTAAACCAACTAAATGATAAAATAATCAAGTAAAAATCAATTTCAGTGTCCCACTGAGAGTATAAAGCAACTTTGTGCTAGACCAATTAAATCTTAAAAATAAGCAATTAATCTCTTGGATACCAGGGATTGTTGTTCTGTCCCTGTTCCTCACATTCTCCACATGAAGAAAAGGGTATAATCAATAATCAATACCAATCTCACCTCAGTGGACATGTGGTCATCAAAATAATCTCAGCTTCTTGCTCAAACAGAATAGTCTCAGCCTCTTGCTCAATCAAAATAATCTCAGCCTCTTGCTCAATCAGAATAATCTCTTCAATCTCTGTGCAGCTGCTCCCCATGTTAGAAGATGTAAAGAGCACTTTACAGCACCTTTTTCTCCAGTAACAGTTGTGGTAGTGGTCAGTCACACAAAGAATGCCCGCAACCCCAACACATGACCATCTGTGCTAACGCTAATACAGAGGCACAAATCATTAGAAATCTCTTAGTATTAGCACCGCAGAATCTAGGTCACAGTTTCTGAGTGAAGCAGAGCAACTTGGTGTGCAAATCTTGCTCCGATGCGGACTGAAGCTACTCTTGTGTTCCGGAATAGAGAGTGAGAGATAGAGAGAGAAGAGAGAGAAATAGAGAGAGAGAAAGAAAGAGAGAGAAAGCCAGGCTTACCATTGCTTAGAGACACTGCTTAGAGAGACAGACTTACCATTACTTAGAGACACTGTTTAGAGACACTGCTTAGAGACAGGCTTACCATTGCTTAGCAACATTACTTAGAGACACTGCTTATAGACAGGCTTACCATTGCTTAGCGACATTGCTTAGAAGCACTGCTTAGAGACAGGCTTACCATTGCTTAGAGACAGTGCTTAGAAACAGGCTTACCATTGCTTAGAGACACTGCTTAGAGACACTGCTTAGAGACATTGCTTAGAGACAGGCTTACCATTGCTTAGAGACAGTGCATAGAGGCAGGCAGACAGGCTTACCATTGCTTAGAGACACTGCTTAGAGACAGTGCTTAGAGACATTGCTTAGAGACAGGCTTACCATTGCTTAGAGACAGTGCTTAGAGACAGGCTTACCATTGCTTAGAGACAGTGCTTAGAGACATTGCTTAGAGACAGGCTTACCATTGCTTAGAGACACTGCTTAGAGACACTGCTTAGACACACTGCTTAGACATTAAGTTAACAAAGAACAGCCTCTATTGCCCTGTGGCTGTTCTATTTCTTGACCAAATCCAGACCTGATAGAAAAATAGTCCTGCCCAGAAAAGGACACCAAGGCTGGCTGGGCATCGTACGCCAGCCTGAATGAGCCTCCGGCGCTTTTGCAGCACTTAGCAGCAGAGCGATCTGCACATTCCCCGCTGTGCTCGGGCTGAGGACCACAGAACATCTCAGGAACACGACTCAACGTGACCAGGAGCGTGAACGTGTTATTTCACCCACTGAACACTGAACTCTCTCTCAAGTGCCCTGAAAGCCCAGCGGTTGACATGTCCTCTTTCCACATCCCTTGCTTTTAAAAAATGTCAAATGAGTCCTTAGCATTCATCTCACTAAAATCCTCTGAAGTTGAATCACACCTAAACAAGCTGTCTACCACATCATATGGCATATCAGATTATCATTTCTTTTTCGCATGCAATGCAGGCAAGTATTCCAAATGGGCAATCTTCATTCATTGCTTCCAGTAAACAAATGTGTTTATGCATTACCATGATTCATGACAGTCACGCAATACTCCATGCTTACATTATTCCACATCACTATTCAGAGGGTGGAATAGAGCATCCTCCTTTTGCATCCTGTGGCCTGTATTGTGGATGTTTGGCACAGATAGAGCTTTGCTCTAGATGCCTTGTTTGTTGGTCTGGCACGCACCCTCTTCGATTGCAGAGTGGAGTGGGGGCATGCGCGACACACACACAGACAAACACAAACACACTCACACACACACACACACGCACACACACACACACACACACACACACACACACACACACACACACACAAACACACACACACCTGGATTCCAGTGCAGGAGTATTTAGTGCGTTGTAATAACACAGAACCACTGATAGGTCTGCTGAGACTAGTGATTGCTCACTGTTCTCACCACTCACCAAATGTCCTTCAAACACGCCTGGTTCCATTCAACAGAGATAAACAATGATCAGCTATGTGTGCTTCTTAAACGGAAGCGGAGTGCACACAACTAGTTTCTCCCTCTAACAAGATCACAGAAATGAACAGCTGAACGGCCTTGAGAAGATGGAGAGGACATGGGCACACTATGGTGCGTAGCAGGAACCAGACACACACATTTATTCAGTTAGCAGACACTTTTATCCAAAGCCATATATGTCAATTACCGGAACCGGGAAGTTTTCAGACCTTTTCAAGTTTTCTAGTATTCACACCCATTGTTATGACACTTACAATTGAGCTCTGGTACACTCTACTTCTATCATTGGTCCTTGAGATGCTTCTACAACTTGATTGGAGTCCACCTGTGCCTAAATGGACATTATAAGGAGAGGCACACATCTGTCTATGTAAGGTCTCATAAGCCCTTTTTCCATTAAAAAGATAATTCGCTTAAAAATGATGCACACCGAAAAGTTAGTGCGGCAGAGGTGAATTAGCGGGAGTTAATTTAACATCAATGTGATGGAAAAGGGTTGGAGCGATGTAAGTTACTGCGAAAACCATTTTGGGCTTCTAATATCGCTCAAAATGACATTGAATTATGAGTTAATTCGCTTGAAAATCTTATGGAAAAAGGGCTACAGTTGAGGGTGTATGTCAGAGTGAAAACCAAGCCATGAGGTTAAAAGAATTGTCCTTAGACCTATGAGAGGATTGTGTGAAGATACAGATCTGGGGAAGGGTACAAGAACATTTCTGCAGCATTAAAAGAGCACAAGCGCACGGTAGCCTCCATCACTCTCAAACGGAAAAGATTTGGAACAACTAACAGTCTTTCTTAGATCTGGTCGCTCAGCCAAACTGAGCAATCCAGGACGGGTGGCCTTGGTCAGACAGGTATCCAAGGATCCAACCAAGGACACTATGAATGAGATCCAGAGTTTCTTTGTGAAGATGAGAGAAGTGTACGGAAGGACAAACATCAGAGCAGCACTCCACCAATTAGGCGTTTATGGTAGAGTGGCCAGATGGAATAATACGCTTTAATAAGCTTTGCAGCTCAAAGTGCTTTACATTTGAAATATTTAACACAATAATAGAGAAGAAAATAGTAATAATAATAATACATTTTGAGGCTAATGTAGCAAGTTCTTGTGGTCGTAAATAGGCTTTGCTAACAAATGCCTACATAACCCTACAAACCGCAAGCCCTTGTTGCAGGCCTCACAATATACCAACAATTTCCTGCATTGTTGCTTCATTGTTGTGGTCATTTATGATCCAATCAGCAACATATTAACATACCAAGCAATATCAGATATACTTCAGAAATACAGCGGTTATGTCCTTAGTAATTGTTGTGATTATATAAATTTATACAGATGTTTAAAAAACACAACGACTGGAAAACTGGCAGCTTAACCCTTAACCCCCTAAAAGCATGGCAAATAGCAACAGTGGCATAGAAAAAACTCCCAAGAGTGCATCATAACAGGCACTGGGCACAGGAGTGAATCATAACAGCATGCGCTGGGCACGAGAGTGCATCATAACAGCAGGCGTTGGGCATGAGAGGGCATCATACCAGGCGTTGGGCACAAAAGTGCATAATAACAGCAGGAGCTGGGCACAAGAGTGCATCATAACAGCAGGAGCTGGGCACAAGAGAGCATCATAACAGCAGGAGCTGGGCACAAGAGTGCATCATAACAGTAGGACCTGAGCACAAGAGTGCATCATTCATAACAGCAGGTGCTGGGCACGAGTGCATCATAACAGCAGGAGCTGGGCACAAGAGTGCATCATAACAGCAGGCGTTGGGCACAAGAGTGTATCATAACAGGCGCTGGGCACAAGAGTGCATCATACTGTAACAGCAGGGCACGAGAGTGCATCATAACAGCAAGAGCTGGGCATGAGAGTGCATCATAACAGCAAGAACTGGGCATGAGAGTGCATCATAAGGCGCTGGGCACGAGGGTGCATCATTCATAACAGCAGGAGCTGGGCACGAGAGTGCATCATAACAGCAGGAGCTGGGCACGAGGGTGCATCATAACAGCAGGAGCTGGGCACGAGAGTGCATCATACCAGGCGTTGGGCACAAGAGTGCATCATAACAGCAGGAGCTGGGCATGAGGGTACATCATAACAGGCAGTGGGCATGAGAGTGCATCATAACAACAGGATTAGACTAGGTCTGCAGACCAAAGGATCAAACAAGAGATACTGTACATACAAGATAAAAGGCCTTCTGTTCACAAACACATGACCTGGCAAAATGAGAAATGTACATCGAAAGCACACAATGCCAAAACAATCAGTCAAAAACAGAACTTTCAGATATTGCATAAAGCAAGTCATTTGGTGGAATTGAGTTGAAGGAAAAGGAAATAAAATATGAAGGAAGGGAGGAGCAGAGGAGAGGAGGAGAGGAGGAATGGAGGAGAGGAGAGGAGGAATGGAGGAGAGGAGCAGAGGAGTGGAGAGGAGGAGTGGAGTGGAGGAGGAGATGAGCCTACCTCTCGACCTGAGGGGGACGCAGCAAAGCAGAGCCATGGCTGAGGACGACGGCCCCAGTCCAGCACACACACACTCCCAGTGTGCCCAGTGACTCTCCCCGTCCCTTCACCAGTCCCTCTCTCTATCTCTCTCGCTCTCTCTCTCTCTCTCTCTTTCTCTCTAACTCAACATCTGGATGAGCTGCTACTACCAACATCCCCCCACACCCCTCCTAACCCCTCCCTCCCACCTACCTGGTATAACCCCAGAGATAGTTTAGTCCAGCCTCCACATGGTCTGGCCCTAATCTCCTCATGGTCCAATAGAGAAGCCATAACAGAATGATGGTTACTAATCCACGCTGTGGCAGAGAGCAAGAGAGAGAGAGAGCAGGAAAGAGAGAGAGGGAGGGAGAGAGAGAGAGAGCAGGAGAGAGAGAGGGAGGGAGAGGGAGAGAGAGGGCAACCCTGAGTGCTTAAGCCTGTGCTACTGTGTGTGTGTGTGTGTGGGTGTGTGTGTGTGTGTGTGTGGTGGGGGGGTAGTGAATGCAGAATCTGGCCACAGGGCCCATGGGCATCCAGTGCTGGCCTGTCTGGCTCCGGCTTGGCTAGGAGACACACACAGGACCCCCACCCCAACACACACACACAGTAGTACAGGACACACGCAGGACAGGGCAGGAACGGAGTGTGTGGGTGTATAGAGGGTTTGTGTGTGTGTGTGTGGGGGGGGAGCAGTTCCGCCACCTCAGATAAATTAATAATAAATATATTCTTTCATACCAATGATATAGCGCTGTATTGTTAAAATAAATAGTGAGTTGAAATAAATTTAAAAATAAAGTTTTTAACTTTTTTTAAGTTTTTAACATTTTTCGCGTGTACAGAGGTGACCAAGAAGCTAGCAATTATTGTCCAAAAAGTATTGCTACACCACGATACTCAATATGTTGTCCAACAACGGTGAGCCATTTTTCTCCATTGCCCCGACACTGGATTTTAGGGTTCCCCCATCTGCCAAATCCCACTTTAACCACTGCGTGTGTGTGTGTGTGTGTGTGTGTGTGTGGGGGGATAGGGCTGGTTGTTGTTGGATAGGGCTGATGCAATTTATGGTCGTTTTGCCAGAATAGCTCTTTTTAAATACATGACTAGAGCTTTTCAGATCAAGGTGAAACCATTCCAAAAAACTAAGCTTCTGCATTCTTGGGAAAGTAGTGGTTTGGTAGTAAGCCCATACTAGTTTTCTAGTCCACTTATGCAAGAACCACAGACAGCTGGGGATGCCCATCCCATGATGGTCAATTAAAAAGGACAGAGTGCATGCCAACAGATGGGCCATGATCTAAGCTTCCGTGCTCAGAGATAACAACATGTGAAATCATCTCCAGTTCAGTTATGAGGGACGTCCACTCTCATACCAGTTCAACACAAGCATGCTAAGGGACGTCCACCCTCATACTAGTTGAACACATGCATGCTAAGGTTTCACAATGCTAGTTCCCTAGTTCCCATGTCATGACCTTTGCTGAGGAAGTGTTGATTGATGTCCACAAATCTCCCTCTTACACACACACACACACACACACACACACACACACACACACACACACACACACACACACACACACACACACACACACACACACACACACACATACATGCTGCCATCTAGTCAGTCTGGCTACTGTGTGTGTGTGGGTGGTACTGTATATGTGTGTGTGTGTGTGTGTGTGTGTGTGTGTGTGTGTGTGTGTGTGTGTGTGTGTGTGTGTGCATGTGTGTGTGTGTGTGTGTGTGCATGTGTGTATGCGTGTGTGTGTGTGTGTGTGTGTGTGTGTGTGTGTGTGCCCAGCATATTTCTGTGAGGCAGGAGTAAAGCCTGGCCCCCTCTCTGCTAATCCACACTAATCTGCTGCCCTCTCCGGTGGTGGCCTTGGCGTGACCTTGGCATTGCTGCCAGTCTGCTGTAGGTGAGCAGTTAGCGCGACCACAGGGGTGTGGGGTGGGGCACTAGAGCCCACTTTAAACCTGCACACCGGTTTGGCAGGGGACGAGGGGTTGGCAGTCTGGTCAGTGGCCTGCGCCAGTCAGCTAGTTTGACGGCAAAGGAGGCCGATCCTGGGGCAAAGCCAGCAGGGTCACATGCTAACAGTTGGTCAGATTAGTCGGTACCTCTGTAGCTCAATGGGTAAAGCACGAGGGTAGCAACATGCTAACAGTTGGTCAGATTAGCTGCTACCTCCGTAGCTCAATAGGTGAAACACGTGGGTAGCAACATGCTTTATCAGTCAGTGTATTGGTCAGCTGTTATGAGGTGACGTGTTCGCCGAACACCATCCATATGGAGCACAGAGCGCTAGCGCAAAAAAAATTCGGCTTTCAAGGCGAAACCGCAGAATGGCCAGATTTAGCGCTAGTTAACAGGGTAGTATGTCTGACCTGGACGACATGATTAGACAGATTAGGAGAGAAACTGAACAGTAAAATGTATTGTGATGATTGTACAGTGGCTCCGCTACCTACTCTTGAATGAAGTGCATGAAATGTACTGGGGCAGTGGTAGTGTAGTGGTTAACCCTTAAAGGTGTAGGTTTTTGAACATTCTAAATTCCGCAACAATTGAAGGTTCTAAAATTCTATGTTGAATTCAATGAACCCAGATATTCTTTAGAATGTTAATTTCCCAACATTCCCGTCACACCGATGTGACGGTACTCCTTTAAGGGTTTTAAGGAGCTGGGCTAGTGTGCAGTAGCCTGCAAGTTGTCGGTTTCCACCGTTATGCCCTTGAGCAAGGCACTTAACCCCAAGTTGCTCCGGGGACAATGTAATCCCTTGTAATATAGTTGACATATGTAAGTCACTTTGGTCAAAAAGTGTCTGCTAAATGTAATGTAATGTAATGTATGGGAGTTGGGGTTTTGGGTAGTCAGGAGGACATGTTACAATTCACATTCATTTCACATTATTTTCCACATCAATATTCCATTAACATTAACATCATGTTAAACTTTGCATGCTTCCAAATTGAAAAAAACCTCTCTGACTATTCAGCTCCTGGGCAAAAAAAAGAAAAGAATTACTGGTGTGCTGTATGTTAAAATTGCATGTGATGTGTAGGTGTTCCTTACTAAACGCAGTGAGCTATAGGTGTTCCTTACAAAACGCAGTGAACTATAGGTGTTCCTTACTAAACGCAGTGAGCTATAGGTGTTCCTTACTAAACGCAGTGAGCTATAGGTGTTCCTTACTAAACGCAGTGAGCTAGGTGTTCCTTATTAAACACAGTGAGCTATAGGTGTTCCTTGTTAAACACAGTGAGCTATAGGTGTTCCTTACAAAATGCAGTGAGCTAGGTGTTCCTTACAAAACGCAGTGAGCTAGGTGTTCCTATTAAACACAGTGAGCTATAGGTGTTTCTATTAAATGAAGTTAGCTAGGTGTTCCTTATTAAACACAGTTTAACTGGGTGAGAAAAACAGCCTATTTTACAGCCTATTTTAAAGCACACCCAACCACTCCACAGTCACACCTCATTTAACACACCTGCATGTCTGTCCACCTGCCCCCACCTCTCTTTCTCTTTTTAAGAGACAAGAAAGACCCCACATCTCATGTGTGTCTGTGTGTGTGTGTGTGTGTGTGTGTGTGTGTGTGTGTGAGAGAGAGAGAGCGTGTGTTTGTGTGTGTCTGTTTAAGAGACAATTAAGGAAGACTCCACATCTCATATGTGTGTGTGTGTGTTTGTGTGTGAGTGTGTCTGTTTAAGAGACAAGAAAGACCCCACATCTCGTGTGTGTGTGTGTGTGTGTGTGTGTGTGTGTGAGAGAGAGAGAGAGAGAGGGAGAAAGAGAGAGTATGTGTGTGTTTGTGAGTGTGTCTGTTTAAGAGACAAGGAAGACCCCGCATCTCATGTGTGGGTGTGTGAGTGTGTGTGTCTGTATGTGTGTGTGTATGTGTGTGTGAGTGTGTCTCTTTAAGAGACAAGGAAGACCCCTCTGCACCCCCCTCCAACATCTAAACCCTAAAATGACCTGTGTCGTGTCTCGGGGAGTGGGCGTTGGACTGGGAGGGTGTTTGGGTGAGGACAGGGGAGGGGTGGGGGTGGTTGGGGGGGTGTGGCGTTGGAGGTCTGGAATGTTCCGTGAGAGAGAGAGAGAGTGTGGGAGAGAGGTGTCTGCACGTGAAATGAGCCGCCCCTGTTGTCAGGCCATGTCGTTTTTTTATCCTGACCTGCTGTTAAAGGTGAGCTCCACTGTAATTAGAGACAAGGGCCTTGTCCGCAACCCATCAACTCCCCCACACACACACACACCTCAAGGGCCTCTTCCTCTGCACCTTTCCTCCTCTCCACCTTTCTTGCTCATAAGTTGTGTCGTGTTTATGTGGTGTAGGGTAAGTCATGGCCGTATGCAAACTGTTTCGCTTAGAGCACTACATTTAAAAGTCGCCCAATGATACATTTAGTGCCTTCCTATTTAATTATAAGAACACAAGCAAAGGCATAGTGTTTAAGTACACCCTAATACATAATACATGTGGACACAACAGACACACCTGCGAAACAGCTAAACAATTCTGTAGTGATTACATAAACAGCCAAATCTGCCATAAAACATCAGTCACAGGGTCCTCTACAGAAACATATCAGCAACACTGCCCCCTGCTGTTACAAAACACTATGGACAGGATTTAGCTTCTTTACAACTTCATGTCCATTGTCCTCATTTCTCATAAAAAAAGGCTTTAGATCAGAAACAATTTCACACCAGAATATGTATATGTGTGTTTAAACACACCAAAGACACAAAAATGCCACACTGTATTCAGAGTGAAAAAATAGTTATGAAAGCAGGCCTGGTCCACCTTTGTCAAATCCCCCCTTTTTGTGAGTGACCCCAGGCTTGAGTCCCTCCCAGGGAGAAGTGGTAGTGGACAGGGATGCTGAAAGACATAGATGACACATGTCGACTGTCACAAGGGACCTCTCGCACTCCTTGCCTATAATACGACACCTGCTGTAGTCTACAAGTCTCCGGGACAACCACAGCCTGTGACCTCTCACCCTTGTCATGTGACATTCCTGTCTTCCTATTAAACTTTTGTTAAAGCAACAGCCCCCTGCTATGTACCTGCCAAAGGGGCCAATAGAACACATCCCACTGGGAACATATTTCCTGCACATTGGTGGTGGTTAGTAAGGTTCCCCCTTCACTGTAAAGCACTTTGGGTGCCTGGATAAAGTTCTATATAAATGCAAACTGTTGTTTTAAAATGTCTAAATGGGATTAGTATGATTGTATGAAGGTAAAAGAAAGGAAATAATTCATTACGGTATGTGTAGACCTGTAGCATACAGTACGTCTGCAACTGTAATGGTGACAAGTGAGTGTAGTGCTGCGTACTAAATCTCACACACAAAAGCCCTCTTGCTAGCATACCTGGTTTAATAGATCTAGTTCATGTCCTGTGCATACGTGGTTCCCATGAAAACTAGTTCATGTCCTGTGCAGAACTATGTGGGAGTATTCATCTCCTGTGCTGTTCGCAATGCAGGTTACACAACAACAAGCAGAGCGGCGTCAAAACTGTGTCAGTGAAAATAAAGGCAGAGCCAGGACAAACAGGGAGTTGGGACGATAGTAATCTATCATCTTTCATCAGCCCGCTGTTCTGCCAGATCTCCCCATCTCATCCTGCTCCTCTCCCCCTCATCTCCCCTCTCCAGCCCTGGGGCCGGAGAAAAGGAGCTACGCCGGAAATATCGGAAACACGTTTACGGTAGTTACTTTCATTCAGCTCTTGTCAACAGCTTGTCCAATCGTGTCTTTGCAAGTAGAATAACATTTCATAAGCATGTCAATCCCTAAGAATAAAAATAGCTGTGGCTTACTTTCCACAGCTTAAATTCAGTAGTGCACATGACACTAATTTCACCGAAGGTTTGCTTGACATTTAGTGAGTGAGTTTGCACTTTGGTGTAGAAATAGTAGAAATACGGTGGCAGACAGGGTTTGCCCTCTCCCCCACTGCAGAGGTCAGTGTTAGTCGTCAGGGCAGCAGAGTGGGCCTCAACCCAGTGACCTGCCCCCCACCTCTAGCAGGCCAGGCCCCACTAACACTAACCTGCACTCTGTGTGGCACGCGGCACGGCCACCATGGATGCAACCACACAAAGGGAGCGGGAGATGGAGTGGGAGAGAGGGAGAGAGAGAGGGAGAGAGAGAGAGGGAGAGAGAGGGAGAGAGGGAGGGAGAGAGAGTGGGAGAGAGGGAGAGTGTGTGTGAGAGAGAGAGAGAGTGGGAGAGGGGGCAGCCTCCTCACTGCAGCTGGCTCAACACGCATCAACAGTCTGGCCGGAAAAGGCACTGCGGCCCCACAGCCCCCATTAAGGATCCACAATGGAAGGGATCACACACACACACACACACACACACACACTCACACACACACACACACATACACACACACACACACACACACACACATACATGTACACACACACACACACACACACACACACACACACACACACACACACACACACACACACACACGCACGCACACACACACACACACACACAGACACACACACATGTGATCACACACACACACACACACACACACACACACACACACACACACACACACACACACATACATGTACACACACACACACACACACACACACACACACACACACACACACACACACACATACATGTACACACACACACACACACACACACACACACACACACATGTGATCACACACACACACACGTGACACACACACGGGTTTAAAAACACGGACAGTTACACACACAGACACAGTCACACACATAAACCATTCAGCTCCATCCAGTGCACATACACACAGTACGGCTCCATAAGCTGCAGAGTCTGAGGAGGAGAGTAAATAAAAAGGGGAAACGTTGGCCCATGCAGATGGCCCAGATATGGCCCAGATGTGGCTCTCCGTCCAATATGTTTGGATTGGACCCTGGCAGAGCCAGATGCATGGGCTGAGACTCCTTAAGGAAACACACCTGTGTTGAGTCTCAGTATGTGGGGATAGGAGTTCGGTGATACATTCACACATGAACAAACACACACATACAGAGATGCTATCAGATGGTTGAGTTCAGAATGCCACAGAACATCTCTTGTGTCTTGTTTAGATTCCATCCAGATGTTAACCTGAGCTCGGAGATAGCACTGTGGTTTGCGTGGGACTAGGGGTGGGTCCACAGATGATCTCTGACACAAATAGATCTACACCAGAACAGGAAACGGTTAGCAGATGGAAGCATTGTTGCAGAGTCAGCTGAATTCAGATGTTATTGAGTGCACCAGCAAAGGTCAGGGACAATGGACATCATATGTGCTGAGAGATGACTGGTGGACTGATAGATGAATCAGATGCCCTTACAAAGGTTTAGCCATTTTACCATCATTTTCATATATTACATTCAGGTTGTCTGTGACCACTGAAATTCTGCTTTTTCCACATCAAGCACAGCAATCAACAATCAGCACCCAAACATCATGAACTGAACGGTACTCCCAATCTACAAACATGGATGCTTCTTATAAAACTTATTTGTAGTGTCCCTCTAAACAGTGGTGGTGAATCAGGTGTATAAGTGATAAATAACCTCAACAGGCTTCTCCCCACCTGAAAGCTGACCTAACAGGTTTCTCATTGTGTAATCTTATATCTGTCGTGTTTTTTTAAACAACATATTGTGGGCCTATCAGAAGAAGTACTGGATATGCCTACAGGTTTACTATGAGCCTATGAAAAAACCTAATACTAAATACTAAATGCTATGGTTCAGTATAGGTTAAATTTGTGGACAGCTTTTTGTTGAAGGGATAAGCACTTGAATATCACAACACAGAGAGCTGCTTTATTTGGCCTGGATGTATAGACATTTATTCTGCTTGTAGCTTTGGGAGAGGTTTGTACATTTCTCTTTTTCTGGATGCATCACCCAAATGACTGGAATGAATGACTAAATCCTGTGATGTTCTCTCTCCCTAAGCTCCCAAAAGCCTTGTGAGCCCGCATGCACCGATCTGCCAGACATAAAAATAGAAAATATCCTCCCAACAACAAAAAAAGCAACCACAACTTCTCCCACACTTCTGCTGGCCCAGTGCAGAATGACAGAACCGTCCACCTCACAGGCTTCTAGAACCCTCCACACCACGGCTTCCAGAACCCTCCACATCACGGGCTTCCAGAACCCTCCACATCACAGGCGTCCAGAACCTCCACCTCACGGGCTTCCAGAACCTCCATCACACGGGCTTCCAGAACTCTACACCACACGGGCTTCCAGAACTCTACACCACACGGGCTGAGTGTGTGTTTGCTCTGCTCTCATGAGAAGATGCAGTGACATTAAATCTCCATCTCTTTTTCTGTCTATCTCTTTCTCTCTCTCTCTCTCTCTCTCTCTCTCTCTCTCTCTCTCTCTATCTCACTCTCTCTCTCTGCACTGCCCCCCTCCCTCTTTTCAGACCTTGGAGTACTATCCCCAGCCTCTGATCTCACACAGTTACCCCTCTGGCTTCAGGAGGCTTTGTGCATGTTCTGTGGCTACACCCTCCGTGCAACAGAAAGCTGTGAGAGGCTTGCAGCCACACTGCTTGGCTCCCGGAGCTGTGTGTCATTTCTCACGGAGAGAGCTGGTCTCTGTTCTGCCCACACTGCCTTGTTGTGAGGAGGGAGGTGTCAGCTGATTGCGTGTGTGTGTGTGTGTGTGTGTGTGTGTGTGTGTGTGTGTGTGTGTGTCTGTGTGTGTGTGTGTTTGTGTGTACGTGCGCATGTGTGTGTCTGGGAGGATGCCACTGCAGCAGGGTGGAGCGTGCAGCCTCTCATCGTGCAGCGGTACTGCGGAACCAGTGGGACAACCAGACACCCTCTCTGAGTTTCTCCCTCTCCAGGTTATACGATCACAGTGGCCAACCAGAGACCTTCCCTGAGTTTCTCCCTCTCTAGGCTATACGATCACAGTTTCGAATGCACATCACTGCTACCTTTTGGCATTGTTGTGGGGGGCATCCTGCCATTTTGTGTCGAGCTTGTGTCTAGGGTGTGTGTGTGTGTGTGTGTGTGTGTGTGTGTGTGTGTGTGTGTGTTTGTGTGTATGTGTGTGTGTGTGACTGTAAAGAGGGATGGGTGTGTGTGACGTGCTACATTTTGGCTTGTTGGCGAATGGCACCAGAGTGCCGTCGCCCATGTTATTTTTAACTTGGCGTCTCCATGGAAACCAGCACATATGCTCAGAGCAGAGAACCCTGCCGAGAGAGAGAAGGGGAGAGACAGTGTGTGTGTGTGTGTGTGTGTGTGTGTGTGTGTGTGTGTGTGTATGTGTGTGTGAGAGAGAGTTTCTGTGTGCAAACTTGAGTGAGTGCATGTGTGTGTGTATGTGTGTGTATGTATGTGTGTGTATGTGTGTGCAAGCTAGAGTGAATGCATGGTTACATGTGTGTGTGTGTGTGTGTGTGTGTTTGTGTGTGTGGGTGGGTGTGTTTGTGTGTGTGTGGCGTAATTCATGCCGCATAAATGTAGGGGAATAATTACACGTTCTGGCTCTCTTATGAGTCTCATACACAGAGGTGTGTGTGTGTGTGTGTGTGTGTGTGTGTGTGTGTGTGTGTGTGTGTGTGTGTGTGTGTGTGTGTGTGTGTGTGTGTGTGTGTGTGTGTGTATGTATGTGTTTGTCTGTGTGCATGAAGTGTTTGGTTCCTTATCTTATACCAATTTCAGAATCCAAGATAAGCCCTCATCCAGGTTTTAAGAAATCCAGTTAAACTAACTGAGAACACTGTACTAGAACACAGAAATAAGTAACTGAGATATGTATTAATAGAATGCAGTAATAAGTAACTGATATGTATTACAGTAATAGAACGCAGCAATAAGTAACTGAGATATGTATTAATAGAACGCAGCAATAAGTAACTGAGATATGTATTAATAGAACGCAGCTTTCTCTGTGTTAATGTAAACACCATATCCTGAATAGGGTAAATCATAAGCAGGACACTGAAGTCCAAACACAGTCAATGTTTCTGGAGCATGGCAGAGCAGAGTGAAGCATAATAAAGAAAACTCCCATAAATCTGACAGGTTAGCCAAACTCGTCAGAAGTTTGTTAGAGTTCAAATCACAATTCTCCAACACAATGCTACCAGATGTCAGGATGCACACAGTGGATGTTCTTTCTGCATTTCCTTATTTGTCACTTGAAAACACTAATAAGCTAGTCAGTAGAGTTTACTTACCTGAGAGGGAGGAACCATGGTGTGTCACAGGTCCAAGTGAAAGAGAAGGTCCACACAGCAAGGCCATGCATTAAAAGAAGATGGAATAACATGAATTTCAGAACAAATGATGACTCCATTCTTTTTTCCATTCTGTATTCATCAGTTCATGCTACTCCCCTTGAACCACACTTTGCTATGCCTGACACAGCAGGTACACTTGAATAACTCTTGACAAATGGACAAAGTTCCTTTTTCATCATCAGTTATTTTTTGCGATTTCTGTTTTCTGACTAGGATACTGTGACCCCTCTTCAGCTCGGGGCCTCTGAATCATCATCACCATCTTCATCATCATCTCACTAGTGACCAAGATGGATACAAGCAGGCCCCAAATGATCACCTATCTCACTAATGACCATGCTGATGACACAACCAGGCCTTTTAAGAGTGAAATGACATAAAACTAAACCAGGACTAAGCCAAGCTCTAACCTTAACCCTAACCAGGACTAAGCCAATCCCTAAAACTCATTACACTTTGCCACACACTACACAGAAAGCTAAAAATATCAGACACATTTGTGCATGAGATTGTTGTACAAGTGATCTTAGATTGAGGCTTAAAGAAAGCAAGCAGGAGGGGTTTGACGGTCCACAAATGGGTAAACTTGCTAAGATGGTGCTCTTTGGTGAAAGATCCAGGATTTGATAACAAAAACAAAAACTGAACCAAGACACTCTTCTTGATATAAAAAGAAAAGCATTACTAGTTGGCTGATTCATAATAGAACAGATACAATCTTGCCAACACCTTTCAGCCTCTGTGGCAAATCCTAGATTGAGGTACAATAGTAGACCAATAGTCACATCATCACTTTCACTTCTGTGTGTGTGTGTGTGTGTGGGAATGCTCCTGCCTGTGTGTGGTAGTAGGACACCATCCCCAAAAAGCCCAAACTCAGCAACCCTCCAGCAGCAACTCCTCTGATTGGTCCAGCAGAGCAGTGTGATTCAGAGCTGAGGCAGCCTCTCTCCATCTTTCTCTTCCACTCTCTCTCTCCTTTTCCTCATTCTCGCCCTCTCTCTCCTCCACTCCCTCTCCTTATTCTCTCCATCTCTCTCCTCCACTCCCTCTCTCCTTTTCCTCATTCTCGCCCTCTCTCTCCTCCACTCCCTCTCCTTATTCTCTCCATCTCTCTCCTCCACTCCCTCTCTCCTTTTCCTCATTCTCTCTATCTCTCTCCTCATTCTCTCCATCTCTTTCCTCCACTCCTTCTCTCCCTCTCCTCATTCTCTCCATCTCTCTCCCTCTCTCCCTTTACTCATTCTGTACATCTCTCTCCCTCTCCTCATTCTCTCCATCTCTCTCCCTCTCTCCCTTTACTCATTCTGTACATCTCTCTCCCTCTCCTCATTCTTTACCCCTTTTTTTCAACCAACCCCCCCCCCTTTCCCTTTTCTGCCTACTTCACTACGACTGACTGCTAGGGAGCAGCCAGCCAATGGGATCGCTCGGTGCGATGAACTCGCTTGTGATGTTAGGCAGTTTCACGCTAACAGCCAGAGAGAGAGAGAGAGAGAGCACTGCCGAATCTAGGTCATGAGCGAGTGAGGAAGACACATTTGCCAGCAGGAACCACCTCGGCAGAGGATGCACTCAGACACTGCCGTTTGTCACACTGAAACCAACGGCAATTATTCCACATATTAGCATGGGTGAGCATATTAGCATGGGTGAGCAGCCTGAACCGTCCCCTCTGCATTTGCGTGTGATGTGGGTGAGCCTGGTGCAGTAAGCCATCAAATTGCTCCCTTCATGTCATACGATAATATCATGATGATATTAATATATATCCATTTACTGCATAAGATTTTTGTTAATTAAATTTATGTGGATGATATACTTATATATAATGATGATTCAGAGCTTCCAACGGGTTTTTTTTACATTAAGTGTGATTTACACATGAGGATGAGTTAGACTGACACACACAGACACACACGCACACAAACACATAACAATTGCAGCAACTACATTTTTTTGTACTCTAATTGCGGTGCCCTGTATTATCTTGTATCTTGACTTGTGTGTTGCTAGACTTAGATGTGCAGCATCCACAAAAAACAGTTCCCCTGTACGGTTCTTTTAATCATCAAATGATTTCAAAGAAATCAAATCTGTAAGGATACTGCCCATGTAGTGTCACAACAAGCATCACATACATCTCAAACCCAGGACAGATCAGCACCTTGGCTTCCTCTGCTGAAGGTTTGTTCTCTAAACAAGCCATTGCTTTGCGCCGTATCAAAGATAATTAGGCCTGGCAGGAATTGCCAAGCCATGTCAGCCACTGACACAGTCATCATGTCACACACAAGCCATAATCACTCTACTGTCCTCTACTGACATATCATTGCAGATGTCAAAAAACAACCCTGACACATAGACATGTTCCGCCTGACTCGTCCTGTGAAGAAGGGTCAGGGACAACTGGGTAATGTGGGAGCATGAATCCCATTCAGCGCTTACTGTAAACACACAGTTTCTCTAGTGTCATTCAGCGCACATTGTCATTAACTCTCTCTCTGACACACACAGGCACACACACACATACACACACACACACACACACACACACACACACACAATAACTGACCACTCCTTTCAGCTTTCAGCTGCTACTTGCTTTACACCTTTAAAAAAATAAAAATCTAAAAAATGAAAACACCATAACAATGTGCTCCATTTTGACGCGCAATAAAACACAATGGGCTAAACATAGGTGGGGCATCCAGCAGACGGTCTGTGCTTTGACTCTTGACCCGGACATGTTTTCCAGGAGTCCTTCATGGGAGGCATTCCCACTCTTCTTGCGGCAGCCCCGCGTGACGGAAACCCTTTCCATGCCACCGTGCGGGCCGCCAGCCAAGGCACACACCCAGCGGAGATGGAGCCGAATCATTTCTACGTCCCTGGGCTGCCAGTGCCATCACACACAGTGACCTATTTCTCCCAGACCTCTCTCCTTTCCGTCTGGCTACACTTATGCGCCACACGCTTAATAATTCACAAGCAGCTGGAGAGATCCGACTGCTCCACACACACACACACACACACACACACACACACACACACACACACACACACACACACACACACACACAGGAAACAGTTACCATCACTGAATATTATGATTGTTTTATCTTATTTAAATTCTATGTTTATCTCCCTCATTTTTATATGCCAATTATTTTCTATAAGATAAACCCTGATAGTCTCCGTCTTTTGATTGGCTGGTGAAATGAGAGGAGCCAATAGAGATGTGTAGAGGAGGGAGGGGGTGGGTGGGCTGCTGCCGCTGTAGCTGCTGCTCCCCTGGCTGGCCCTGGGGGAAGCTGTGTACTCATCATAAAGCAAACAACAGACTGCACTGGGCGCTTCTGAGCGAGCCTGTTGCTGGAAAGACAACGTCTTGCTGCTACAGTCCCTCTTCATCTCCCTTCTCATCCCTCTCCCAGCGCAGCACCCCAAGGCTCTGGCCTCATGTACAGAGTCACAGTGGGAACCCACCCCACCCTCTCCCCATGGTGGAGTCACAGTTTGCATCCACCCTCTCCCCATGGTGGAGTCAAAGTTTGCATCCACCCTCTCCCCATGGTGGAGTCACAGTGGCCATTCTCCCTCTCCCCATGCTAGAGTCACAGTGGCCATTCTCCCTCTCCCCATGGTGGAGTCACAGCTTGCACCCACCCTCTCCCCATGGCTCTCTACATGTGATGTTTTTTTTTATGGTTCCACGGCTGTAGAGGCAGGAGCATCAGGAGAGAGTGGTAGACAAAGGAAACTGCCAGAGAGGGAGCATGAAATGAGCCCACTGCATCTGTGTGTAAGGAGTGTGGAAGGCTAACTCATGCTACAGTAGATATGAACAGTAGGTACTCATGGTACAGTGGATATGAACAGGCAGTCTGTGACTTTGGCTTATACCATACTCCACATATTATCACCATTGAGAGATTAAGTAGCAACATCAAAAGCCACACATTTACCTGTGACTGACCTTTTGATTTGTAAGCATTTTGTTAATATCCATAGGTGGGGCAAGTGCGAGCGTAATCAGCGGTTAAAGTGAGATTCTTAGGTGGGGGAACCCTCAAATCCAGTGTTGGTGTAACGGGGGAAAATGACTTACCATGGGACAACATATTGAGTATTGTGATGTAGCAATACTTTTTGGTACAAGATAGTGTCACTGTGGCACAAAGTATCACACTACTTATTTGGTTCATTTATCTACTCTGATATGATGGCAATACTATGGTAAAATTGCTGAAGACCACATTATGGAACACAACCTTGTTTTTCTTGTGTTACAGTGTAAATTCAACCATAAAAATGGGAAAAGTCCAAAACTGATTCATATTTAAAATACCGAAATGGCACGACTATAAATCACAACCTACTGTAGATAGACCTATTGCAGAGTCAAAATGCAGAATCATAATAAAGTTTTGCTGTATCATAAAACATAAGAAATTACAACTATGTTGTATGATGGTACAAATATTGTGCAAGTATCTTGGTCATCTCTGTGGCTACTCTCACATCCACAAATAGCTCCCATATTTATTTGTACCTGGGGCGTCATTAGACCTTCAACTGCAGTGGGACACAAGACCCCCTAGGTGGGGTCCAGGGGCATGGTCCCCCGTAAGAATTATTGGCAGATTTTAACGTTTAAATGCATCAATCTGGTGCACTTTGAAAATAAATTCAGAAGTTAGACTTGCTTAATTTGTATCTATGGATGAATATATATATGTGCTGTAGCCTAAACTATTTCGCACTTTAGCATTTTAACCATGCACACACAGGTGGAATAGCTGTCATTATGCTACAAGAAGCCCACAACCTCAAAGCATATTTGCTGAGTTTCACAGTTCAGAAATGGCCACAAATAGTGTACATTTTAGCACTCCATGAAATTATGCAGAAGTGGTCACCTGTATTGTTCAGCTAGTTAATCTAAGATAAGATAGTTATCTTGGTCATTGCAATGGCCATCTATACATGCTATATCTTCCTTTTTCAGGACAGTCTACTCATATCTGGAATAGTCTGATGTGATAATATTTGCATATGTCTTATGTAAGCCTATATGCGTCTCATGATTTTTTTTCCTTCATATTTTTTGCATTAATGTCACTAGGAATACATATTGATATCTATGTAAGTGGGATTGTCTGGAATCTGGCAATATAAGAACCATTATAGTGGGCTACTCTATGGCGAAGCAATTTACAAAAATGTACTGACGAAAATAGTTTACATTAGAATACATTATAATTTCGGCCCAAAGTTGGAGACCATGTAGAAATGTATTGCAATTTCAAAACCGGATTACTCGGGAAGTGCTTATTGTACAGAGGCAAGCTATGTCGCATTCGGTAAGCTCTGCTGTTTATTGTGACATTCAGTTTGCCATGTGTTGAGTGAAGAGTTTGTGAGATATTTTACAGAGAGTAATGGGTGTGATCGCAAACCATTTATCAGAGCAACTTTGCGCTAATGTCATTGGAAAGCTTAGATTTCAAATGGTCTCACTCAGAGTCTTGTTTCTTTTAGTTGTATTTGTTGTCCTGTATAAATTGTGGAATTTTTATTCCATTTTAACATTACTTCACTCCAACATTCTCTTGCTCTGGCTAGAACAGCAACTGTGAACACAGGACAACCGTGAGAACATAATGTCGGGGATGTAAAAAGAGAAGGGATAACGCTATGATCATCCCGTGGGGTGATATCAGCCTAAGTTTTTATTTGTTGTTTTTTTTTTGGGGGGGGTTGCCTTTTATTTGGACAGGACAGTGGAGAGTGAGACAGGAAGCAAGTGGGAGAGAGAGATGGGGTGGGATCGGAAAATGACCGCAGGTCGGATTTGAATCTGGGTCCCCTTGGGCACTCGGACCCGTATATGGTACGGGCGCTGTAGCCTGCTGCGCCCCCTTTATTTGTTAATTTATCTGAGGTGCTGGAACTGCGTTCCGGACCGTTCCAGCCCACTTTAACCCCTAATGGCATTAAAAGGAGGAGCTAGCTTAACCCTGTGGGTTGACTCCTAAATCCACACATACTAATGCGATTAATATCATTCTCAAAGTGAAAAGAGGTTTGTGGGTACGTTTGAGGGAGCGATGCAGGCCTTTGATGCCTTTTGACAAACACATTTTTTTTTTGTGAAGGCAAATGATTATTACTGATTTAGTGGATGAATGACAGGTCAGGAGTGAAATGCCTGGTGATTGTTTTTCGTAGGTATGCCATTTTCTGGACATTTCTGTCTGCATATTAGACTATGAATTAGTCTTAGATGATGTGATGTCATATTGATGGAGGGTGAGAGATAAGAAAAGGAGGAGAGGAGGAGACAGAGAGAGGGAGAAAAGGAGGAGAGGAGGAGACAGAGAGAGAAAAAGTGGGGCTTAATCGAGTTAGTGTGGAATGTTGCTGTCTTATCAATGTGACAGTGAGGATGACTCGCTGGAATCCCATTCTCCCCCTTCTCTCTCTCTATCTTCCTCCCTCCATCTCTCTCCCTCTCCCCAATATCTCTTCACCCACACCTTCTAACCTGTTCCTTACTCACACAGCTTTAGGTAACATGCTCTCCTACTCACACAGCTTTAGGTAACATGCTCTCTCTTACTCACACAGCTTTAGGTAACATGATCTCTCCTACACAGCGCACAAAATCACCTCCACCTGCTATTTTAGCAGTTTCAGAAACAGCCTCTGCGATGTGTCATCACAAACAATAGGCAAGTGTTTCCTGCTAAGAGATGAGGGGTATACGTTTTGAACCGAGGAAGGAACCGACACGACTGACCTTATGATACCGCTCTAAATGTGTTAAAAAGACACGAGTGAATCACATCTTACGCAAATGCTGCTCTCTCTTCAGGCAGGATGCTGCCTCGGCGCTCTCTCAGTTTACAGGGAGAGCCGCTCCCTCATGAGATCCTCCAGGATGGACCAGTGTTGAGTTATGGACTTTTAAAAAGGTTTAAAAACGTTAATTGTGCAGTTATGTACTTTTAAACAAGAGGTTTAAAAACGTTAATTGTAGAGTTATGTACTTTTAAACAAGAGGTTTAAAAACGTTAATTGTAGCTTTCACAGCCCTTTGGCCTAAGAGATGTGACTTTATTGTGTTTATCCTTTTGACTGATAATTGTACAAAAAGTCATTTTATTTATTTATTTATTTATTTATATAAGAATCATCCTTTGTACAAAATACATACACATTTATGTCAATAAAGATTTTCAATCAATCAGTCACTTCAATTGTGTTTTAGTCTGAATGCTGTAAAGCAGTGTATATGCACATTAATAATAACCCATCTGAACATGTGTGTGTGCGTGCGTGCGTGTGTGTGTATACATCAGTATATCATATATGTTTCCGTTCCCACACATCCAGGCCTACAATGCACATATGCTACCAGTGCGACTCATTTGGGCCCAAATCATCTTTTCAAGTGGGAGTCCATGTGGCCATGTGTTGGGCTGGGTAATTATTACCATGGAGACAGATGGAACATATGAAGGATTCGGCATTGTTTGTCTGACTCTTCCCTTCATCGTGCCTTTGTGTGTCTCTGGGGGTGGGGTTCGGGTGTGTGTGTGTGTTTGGGGTGGGGTGGAGTGGGGGTCAGACGTGTGTGTGTGTGAGGGTGTTTTGAGTGGGGTGGGGGGATTCAGTTGAGTGTGTAAAACTGCTGAAGTGATGCAGCCCTGCAGTGAAGCCATGCACCATCATCTCTATGTGTCGCTCTCCCAGGTCCAGCCATTAGACCATTAGACCATGACACCATTAGACCAGTGCATGGCAATTCAGCTCAAATGAATCAGATGACAACACTCTCTTCCTTCTTCACTCCTAACACAAACTCTCTTGTTTAAAGTATATGCACAATATCCAGAATTTACAACCCTGCAATAATTACTACAGTGTAAGATTTCTTTTAAAGAGTCAGCTCGGTATTCCTTAAAGCCAAAGAGCTCCTGGCAGGTTTCAGTGGGAATGAAACAGATGCTAAATTTACCGGATGATGAACACAACTTTCCCACCAATGGATATTTTGGAGGGCTGTCAATGCCCTCCGCCTGCCAGACCAGCCCGCCTGGCAACAGCCGACTAACAGATGGGCATAGTGGGGATGGCCTGCCCAATCCGGCAAGCCCTGAGATCCTGACCACAGTTTCCATGCAACCCGTCATCACTGCAGTATAAAAACCTTGCAATTGAGTCTGGGAGGAGAATTCCTGTGGATTACACTGTAGCAGGTTGAAGTCTTGGAGTAACAGAAGCCGAACCAATCAAACCTTGCGTTGTTCTAAGGGACAGGGCGCACACTGTTGAAATTAGCTCTGTGAAACACTAGATTTCAGCTGTTTCACACTTTCACAGAATTGTTCTGAGAAAACCCATTTGTTGTTTGTGTCGTGTGTGTCCTGGCGTTCATATCCTTTTAAAGATTCATTTGGGTTGCTGCATTTATTCAGAGACACACTTATCCGGCATGAATATTTGATCAGGTCGGATGTTTTGAGCTTGTGGTTTTAAATTCATTGTGTGGTACTGGCTGAGCCTGTGGGAAGCCATTGGGCTTTGGAAAGCGGGCAAATCTTGGAGAGAGCCACTGGGTCTCTCTTCAGGCACTCCAAATGAGATGAGTTACTTCAAGCGCACACACACACACATCAGAGCTCTTTTCAAGCTACAGACACGACTGCAAATTAGGCCTCATGCAATGGACCTTATAAATGCCGTGCGGGCTCTCAGAGGCTGGAGGAGCAGAAAGATGCACTCTCTCTGTGTGGGTGAGGTGAGTAGAGAGTGTGTGTGTGTGTGTGTTTGAGAGAGAGAGAATGAGAGAGTAACTGTGTGTGTGTTTAGGAAGGAGAGTGTGTTTTTGCTGAAATCCGGTATGTGTACACTACATCACCGATTGAGTGAATTGACTGGGGACAGCTACGCTTTGCAGCAGCGTTCAGCTGACTGGCGGGAGGGTGTGTACCGCTGCGCTTGGTGCTCTACATGGAACATGGCACTTCAGGATTGTTTTTATAATAGACGGCCAAACCCAGAGCCCAGTGCTCTGAGGGAGCCAGTGCTGGAAATACAGCGTGCTTGGACAGGCCTCGTGCCGCGCGTGGGAACCTCCCAGCACCACCAGAGACGGACGACCAGTGAGAAACAGACACACAGGAGACGAGGAAAAGAGAGAAAAGAGAGAGAAAAGAGAGAGAAAAGAGAGAGAAAAGAGAGAGAAAAGAGAGAGAAAGCCCTTAGCCCTTACTAAGCCTTATCATGTCTCTTTTGACTGTCGCCAGCTGGTGTCTAGATAGCAGCTAATGCATCAGGGCCAGACCTGGGCCAGGTCAGCAGATATCAGTCCTGGAGTAGCAGATCTATGCCAGATAACTCTCTTCTCTTTCTTCCTCTTCTTCTCTTTTCACATTTCTCTGTCCACTACACTTGAAGTACTTAAAACTTCTGCACTCTCATCCTCCAGTAGTAGTATTCATTGTTGTAGTATTGTTACCTAAGGTCACTTGCATTGTAGCTTGAATGTCATTCCACATTTCTGTGGCTTTGGATAAAAGTGTGTGCTGAAAGAATACATGTAAATGTATACAGTACTGCCCAACTTCATTCACACACACTGTACCCTGACATTAAGGGAACACTTCATTCACACACACTGTATACCCTGACATTAAGGGAACACTTCATTCACACACACTGTATCTGACATTAAGGGAACACTTCATTCACACACACTGTATGGGTACCCTGACATTAAGGGAACACTTCATTCACACACACTGTATACCCTGACATTAAGGGAACACTTCATTCACACACACTGTATACCCTGACATTAAGGGAACACTTCATTCACACACATTGTATGGGTACCCTGACATTAAGGGAACACTTCATTCACACACAATGTATGGGTACCCTGACATTAAGGGAACACTTCATTCACACACAATGTATACCCTGACATTAAAGGAACACATTCACACACACTGTATGGGTACCTTGATATTGTTTGGCTTTGAGGACAGGTAAGGCTGTTTTGAGGTGATTATTTGATTTTACAAGAAATGTCAGAGCCCACCCCATCGCTCTATCCTGTCACTATCTTCCCTGTCCTATCAAATTAAAGACATAAGTATGATCTGTTCCAGGATCAGATCTGACCCTTACCCAGCTCCACTGCTGCTGCGATCTGACCATCAGCCCGGGCAAATGGAGGTCGGAACGATAAAATGGTGAGGCACGTACTGTACACGCTTCAGACTCAACTGTGTGATTTCTCTAATCAGGAGGAGGAGGATTTAGACTTCGTTTGGACGCTGCTGTCGGCAGCTGGACACATTCAAAATACTACAGAGATTGAAACTCGTCAGAGCTACAGCGTGTGTGTGAGAGAGAGATTGAAACTCGTCTGAGCTAGAGTGTGTGTGTGTGTGTGTGTGAGTGTGTGTGTGTGTGAGAGGCGGCTTTGGTTTTGGTTCCTCATGGGTTCATCATTAGTTGCACTCTTTGATTAAAATTGCAAGCACTTTAAAGCATGTTGAGCTTTAACTGTGACCGAGATTTGCAATTACATGAATTTTGGGTTGTTGTGAAGGTCAGTGAAAGTTCTCCTCTTCTTTAATACAGCTCCGGATAATGAGGGGATATGGGTTAAAGCCTTACTGAAGCATATCTTTAAAGGAGCACGTCGACTTTTTGGGACTTTAGCTTATTCACCGTATTCCCGAGAGTTAGAGAAGTCTATCTGTACCCTTCTCATCTCCGTGCTTGTAGTTACTCGGCCTGACACACCCACCGCTAGCCTAGCTTAGCACAGGTACCGCAAAGTGGCCGGCTTCATTAGCCTAAACCTCTTAACAGTGACAAAAGAAATCCGACATTTTCCTATTTACATGCTGTGATTTGTATAGTTACAACATTTACACATAACAATGTCAAATGAGACACAGTCATTTTGTAAGCATATACATACTTGGAACTATGTTCACATTCAGGCAAAGCACTGCTACTTGGGCGAGGTGATTTGCAGGCAGCACCTGAAAAGCTGCGGTGTTACTTCTTCAAATCCCAAGGAGCTGTGATTTTTATTTTTATTTTTATTTTGAGCAATGCTGCAGACCAACCACATAACCAATTCCATGTGTTCTGATTGGATGAGTAAAGTTCTTAAGAAACTTGTGGTTGCTGTGTGAGGTAGTGTAATGTGTGTGTGACCAACCAACTGATCTTGCACTGGATCATCTTCCTGAATCTCAATATTCTGATCACAACAACTGTGGGCAAATTACTAAATCAGCACCAGTCAGAGGCTACACTATTGGTTTGCACTTTTATGATGTCATCACATCACTTAAAGTATTGGTTTTACCAAAAATAGTATTGAATGATAGTATTGAAAAGTACTATTAACTACAAAAATACACACCTATAAAATATTCTGATACAAAATATGAAGCCATTTTCTTGAATTCAATAAAATGCAAATTACAAAATACAATTTTATATTTTAAATACGTATATATCATAAATGTATCATAAATACTGCCCATCCCTGCGAGTAACTACACACACGGAGATGAGAAGTGTAAGTATCGACTTATCTAACTCTGTGGAATATGGTGAATAAGCTAAAGTCCCAAAAAGTTGCCGTTTCTTTACTGTAAGAGTAGACTACATGGTGCAAGGAAGCAGTTTTTATAGGTGAACAAAAAACACTCTCTCACACACACACACACACACACACAATTTATATATACCAGGGCACTAGACCCAAAGATTAAAAGAAGGGTGGGAGGATCACATCTGTTAGACGAGATGGGAGAGGGGAAACAAGGCTGGCATGGGATTGAGTGCTCTCCTCTTCTGGTTTTGAGAGGGGAAACAAGGCTGGCATGGGATTGCGTGCTCTCCGCTTCTGGTTTTTGACCGTTTGTTTGTTTGGACCTCTGGCAGACTGTGCACAAAAACATTTACATTTGTTTGTATACAGATTTGAAACATGCAGGTTTGACACAAAGTTCTCGCTGACCCACAGGCTAAAGATGGCATCCATTAAACAAATGAAAATGAATTTGAGGTTTGGACAGCATATTACAGTAGTTCTATGTATGTAGACAGGCTATGTGTGGCTGCAATTGCGAAAACACTTTAGTGTTTGTGACATTTGAGATTGTAGCAGACGAATTTAGAATGGACATCTCAGCAGGGTATAAACTACCTGTGTGCTGTGAGGGGCAGTAGAATGGACATCTCAGCAGGGTATAAACTACATGTGTGTTGTGATGGGCAGTAGAATGGACATCTCAGCAGGGTATAAACCAGGGCTTGAAAACGAAATTATTTTTCAAACGTTCCGTTCCGAACGGTTCAGGTAGGCCTATGTTTAACGTTTTCGTTCTTGCATGCGTTCCGCCACCAACATATCGGTCCTGAACCGGTTCGGAACGCAAAATATCGTTCGTTCTTAAAGTTCCGACAGTGTTTACCTTAGAATAGACATACTCATTATTTCCCCTTGATTTAGCCTATACCGTAGCTATGCCCAAAAATAATAAATCACAGGCGGCATCCAAAAACATTCAGATGGGCTATCCATCCCATAGCCTACAGACTTACTGTAGGCCTAACCTATGCCTATAAATAATTTCTTATCAAAATATTTCTGGATACGTGCTAAACTCCTTACCTGGTTGTAGCCTAAGTTTTATCCATATGTTGATCTTCAAAGGCTTGCGCTATAATTCCAACCCTGTTTATAAACAAACCTGTCTGTTGCTGACAAGGCCTATCTCAAATTTCCTGTTTAACTCTCCTACATAGAATAGGCTATAATTGCGCAAACATTTTAAATTCTGACTTTAAAACGACAAGGCGTGGACAGGCAAAATAGGCTATTACGCATAGGCTACAAACAATTTCCCAATCAGTTTCAGTAGCCTACGCTACGAGCTGGCCTAAGATCCGAAGTGGCAGACGGATAGGTTACATTACAACAGCAAGACAAAATATAGGCTACACATTTGGACCAAAGGTCCATTTATTCGTGTTTTTTTTTTTTTTCAAACTGCAGAAATCAAATTATTAGGCTGTTATATAGAGAACGAAAAAAAAACGTTATTAACCGGTTTTGTGGATTTCAGAATAACGTTTCTGTTCCGGAACAGTTGAAGACCATTTTGTTTTCGTTTCCGTTTCCGCTCCTCGTAAAATTCCGTAAAATTCTGTTCGTTTTCGGTTTTCTTTTTCGTTCCTTGAACCGGTTCGGAGCCCTGGTATAAACTACATGTGTGTTGTGAGGGGCAGTAGGAGCTCAGAGAACACGCAGAGCTTGCTCCAGTCATAAGTCAAAATCAGATTACTTGTACTCCAGTTCATATATTTGGTTAGATGAGGACAGGAACTTGACCACACTGTGACTCGTCATAACTCCAAATGACTGACTCCCTGTTGTATCAGGTTAGTCCCATCAGAACACAATAAACCCTGATGATCTGGAGGTCAAATCTGGGCCTCAATCACTTTTTCTAGCCTTTGAGTTTGGGAAACTGAATTACACCCTTCCCTTTGGTTCTCTAAATATTCAATGTGATGGATCATATCCTCATATGCATGTGCGTTTGTATGTGTGTGTCAGCGTGTGTGTGTGTGAGAGAGAAAGAGACAGTGAGAGAGTGCCAGAGAGGGCATACTGGGCCATGGGAAGTTATCAGAGGCCACAATCTGGCCTGAAAGACAGACCATATGTGTGTGTGTGTGTGTGTGTGTGTGTGTGTGTGTGTGTGTGTGTGGCCTGAAAGACGGAGTGGTCCCATGGCCCTGCTGGCCAACACTGAGCACGCTCATCTGTTCCCTAGGAGACGCACGCTAGAATGCTAGAGACTCCAAAGGGGCTCGACCTATCATCTGTCAGTGTTTCAACTGGGCCTGCCCCCCTGAGCATGTGTGTGAGACGCAGAGAGAAGGCGAGAGACAGAGAGAGAAACTGAGAGACAGAGAGAGAAAAAGAGAGGATGAATGGTGGAGTACGCCGAGAAGACAAATGGAGCTCTTAACACCCTCTTCTGCTAAACAGGCACCAGTGACCCCACGGCAACAGCTGGACCTCTCTTGGACTGGTCCTCTTCTCCTCCACTCTCTCTCCCCCTCTCTCTATTCTCTCTCTCCCTCTCTCCGCAGGCTGAAAGCGGATGTTTTGGGGAGGGTGCCGTGTGCTGTGGAATGTGGCTGTTGGCTCTGTGGCGACTGCTGCCCTCGTGTCTGCCCGTGTTGATGGTCAGGACTAAGCCGACCCTCGGTCACCACCCTTGGGTGTGTGTGTGTGTGTGTGTGTGTGTGTGTGTGTGTGTGTGTGTGTGTGTGTGTGTATGCGTGTGTGTGTGTGCCTCATGCCGCTCTCCAAACACCACTAATCCACAGGAATTAGCAGCTTTTGATGGAGGGGCTCTCTGTTTTGCTCATGGCGAGGAGAAAGGCCACCGATCAGCCCCCACAGTCCTTAAAGAGCCCCCTCCCCACACACACACACACACACACCACCACCACACACACCACCACACACCACCACACCACCACCCCACACACACACCACCACACACCCGACCACACAAAGGGGATATGACACTGATTGCTCCCGTCACACTCATTAGGCTCAGTGGTTTACTCAGTGACCCCTGCACAGATGCAGCTTGGGATCCCCATTCAATGCAGGGGTCTTCTCCTCCACCCTCCTCTCCTGTTCTCCTCCACCCTGGTCCTCCTCCTCTCCTCCACCCTGGTCCTTCTCCATGGTCCCGCCACCCTGGATGCCATGTGTGTGTGAGACAGGCCAGCCACGGCCAGACAAAAAGCTGCTTCGGTGTGAGAGTGAGTGGGCCGGCCGACACACACACACACACACACACACACACACACTCTCAGCTGCTGCAGCTCCACTCTGCAGTGTCAGCCGCACAATATAGAGGGGAGGAGAGGCCAGAGCATTATTAATCAGGAGACTTAGAAAGGCTCCTGTCATGCAGCACACACACACACACAAGCACTCAGACACACAGCCCAGTAAGAGAACACACACACACACACACACACACACACACACACACATACACACACACACACACAAGCACTCAGACACACAGCCCAGTAAGAGAACACACACACACACTGAACATCATTTGATTAACGAAAACCAAATGGCCTCCTGCAAGGGTCATGCAAGCAAGCAATAGAGAACGACTATTAACTCTTTAGTGTCCATTAAGCTAGGCCTGTTTTCTGGCCTTTAGTGGCCCAATAAATCTATGCGGGAGACCAGGCTACAGAGGATCTACGAGCCCAAATCCCACTCATATGAGCCAAGGATAATTAGCTTGTGACATGGACCAACCAGCCCCCCCCCCCCACCACCCCCCTCACCCATACACACAAAAGACATAATCTGATCGGAACACTCAACCACCTCCTCCTAATCTCGTGATTTACCCGGCGGCCAGCTCAAGCTGAGCAAAGGCCTTTAACTGGCTTACCGCCGTGCCACACAGCATCACATGGACCTAATGAGGAGGAGAAGGAGGTGAGGAGGAGGAAGGGGAGGAGGAGGAGGAGGAAGATGAGGGGGAGGTGAGGAGGAGGAAGGGGATGAGGAAGAGGAGGAGGAAGAAGAAGGGGAACAGGTGGAGGAGGAGGAAGAGGAGGAGGAAGAAGGGGAAGAAAAGGAAGAGGAAGAGGAAGAAGGGGAGGAGGAGGAAGATGAGGAGGAGGGGAGGGGAGGAGGAGGAGGAAGAAAGGGAAGATGAGGAGGAAGAGGAGGGGGAGGTGAGGAGGAGGGGGAGGAAGAGGAGGGGGGAGGTGAGGAGGAGGAAGGGGATGAGGAAGAGGAGGAGGAAGAAGAAGGGGAACAGGTGGAGGAGGAGGAAGAGGAGGAGGAAGAAGGGGAAGAGGTGGAGGGGAAGGAAGATGGGCTATAGATGGATTAACCACCTGCCATAGCACACACACACACACACACACACACACACACACACACACCTGCCATAGCTATCCTCCTCATCCCACAGAGATCACATGAGGACACGCACGGAGAGACTGTCCACCCTGTCCACCTGAAGATGGATTAGAGCCCAGCTAAGTGCCAAGGGGATCAGATTTAGAGTAGCACATTGCCCATGAAGTACCAGCTACAATACTGGCCCTCTCTCTGCTCAGTGCAACATCGTCAGACGAACCTACGGCTCGCCATGCATAATGCTCTCATTAGCACAGCACACACACACACACACACACACCTACGGCTCATCATGCATAAAGCTCTCGTTAGAACTTACCCCAATTTTAAGAGTGAGGTGCTGACGGAGGAACAATTAACTGCCTGAGAAAATAAAGGATGGTAGACCGAGAGAAAAAAAAACTGTAAATGAGAGAGAAAAAAAGATAATAGCAGAGGAAGCAATGTTTCTCTGGGACCTCCACAGGCTGGTCATCGAATTAGGAGGGGGAGGAAACATCTCGTTCAGAGTTTTTGCCCCATTTCTGATACTCAGAGAAATGCTCCTTTGGAAGAAAGTATTCTTTTATATTCAAATGTGCAGGTTTCGCACCCCATAAAGACCAGTCAGATGTCTGCCACAAAACACGACTTTGTTCACTGTGATCACTTGTGACTGTGTGGTCCAACACAAGCATCCAAACAAATCTGAATGGGAGAGTGTGCGAGCCTGGACACATGCAGCCGAGGAGACCGCTGCACATGCTCAAAGTACTCTCGGCGCTCCCACGTGAGCGAACGCCCAGTGCGGCCGCCGACGCTCGTAAACAGCCCAGCCCTCCTCGTGGTTTTGGCAAACACCAGATGGTGTCATCATCATTGATAAACATAATGACCTTAGAGGGCTTGCCATGCAGAGCCATGAAAAAACCATATGGCTCATCCGCACTTGCAGCACCTACAGCAGCTGACATCTGGTGGGACACGCACCAAATAGAGCCGTCCACAGGGTGTAGGATGTGAGGAAAAAAGAGGGAGAGAGCAAGAGAGAGAATGAAAGAGAGAGAAAGAGACAGAGAGAAAGGAAAGAGGGAGAGAGGGAGAAAGATAAGGAAAGAGAGAGAGAGAGAGAGAAGGAAAGAGAGAGAGAGAGTCCCCTGGAAATTGTAAGGCAGTTAATTGCAGCTGTGTATGACTGTAATTATGCAATTGGGTAAGAATAGTTTCCTTCAATTATTTGAGCACAGACTGGATGAAAATGAGACTGTGACAAGTGCAAAAACAGATGCTGTAGAATGTTTTGTTGTAGGACTGATCTATCAGTAATTATAGCAATAATGAACACAGTTTTGGCAGAGCTGAATTATTATCAAGCATTAACTTCTCCCCCTGTGCCTGTCTTCTCCCTTTGACAGGACTGCTGCGTTTCTCCTCCTTCTCTCCCTTTTCTCATCTGACCTCTCTACTCCTCCTCCCCCTCTCTTCTCCTCCTCCTCCTCCCCTCCTCCTTCTCGCCCTCTACTCCTCCTTTTTGAAGGTGTTACCATGTGAGCTGTTTAGTTGCTCCTGCACTCATGTTGCTGTAAACTTAGAGAGAGAGAGAGTGTGTATGTAAACTGATGTGCATACTTACATGTGTGTGTGTGTGTGTGTGTGTGTGTGTGTGTGTGTGTGAGAGAGAGAGAGAGAGCGCGAGAGAGTGTGTATGTAAACTGATGTGCATACTTACATGTGTGTGTGTGTGTGTGTGTGTGTGTGTGTGTGTGAGAGAGAGAGAGCGAGAGAGTGTGTATGTAAACTGATGTGCATACTTACATGTGTGTGTGTGTGTGTGTGTGTGTGTGTGAGAGAGAGAGAGAGAGCGAGAGAGTGTGTATGTAAACTGATGTGCATACTTACATGTGTGTGTGTGTGTGTGTGTGTGAGAGAGAGAGAGAGCGAGAGAGAGTGTATGTAAACTGATGTGCATACTTACATGTGTGTGTGTGTGTGTGTGTGTGTGTGTGTGTGTGTGAGAGAGAGAGAGCGAGAGAGAGTGTATGTAAACTGATGTGCATACTTATGTGTGTGTGTGGGTCAGATTGGTTTGCATGTGTTGGCATCCCATCCATAGTATTCTATTTATATTTAGAAATGTACATACTGTAATTACACTTATACATAGCCATATTCCACTGCTCTATACTGTACATCCTGCACATACACTTATTTTTACTACTCTTATAATGTTACTGTTACTACACTGCACATATCTGTACGCACTGTACATATATGTCTACTGTACATACTGAATATCCCATATTTATTCTGTTTTTATAATGTTACTAGCAATACACTGCACATATTTATATTTAATTTATATTACTGTAAACCACTTTCTAAACTGTATACTACTGTCTACACTGCACTATATGTCTTATTGTGTTTATATGTGTGTGTGTGTGTGTGTGTTTGTGTGTGTGTGTGTGTGTGTGTATATGTGTGTGTGTGTGTGTGTGTGTGTGTGTGTGTGTGTGTGTGTGTGTGTGTCTTTGTGTGCTGCACAATGTCCAGTGGAGCAGCTGTGTTCAGCCGGCGCCCGCAAGCGCTTCTCAGTGCTGTCAGCACTCGGCATGTCATAGCGCTCATCAGGCCGGGGAGACACACACACACACAACAAATACACACACATACCAACACACACACACTCACACACACACACACACACACACACACACACACACACACACACACACACACACACACACACACACACACACACACACTCACACACACACACACACAGAGACACAGAGCGACCTGCCCTGCTCCAATCAACATCAGCCTTTTCATCAACCAGAGCAGGAGTGGAGAACAAGGCTGGACAAAGAGGTACGTTCCTTTGTGTGAGAGTGTGTGTGTGTGTGTGTGTGTGTGTGTGTGTGTGTGTGTGTGTGTGTGTGAAGTGAGTGGATCAATACTGACAGAATAGGCTAATTATACATCACAGACCCTGCTTCCCTCCTCACCAGCAACTGGGGAAATTGCTTTAATTTGAGCCATGCCTGCTCCCTTGCCCATGGAGTCTGAAGAGTTAACGCATGCCATACTAAACTGGCCCCTTACTGGACGGCATGAAGAGTTAACGCACGTAATATCGAACTGGCCCCTTACTGGACGACATGAAGAGTTAACGCACGTAATATCGAACTGGCCCCTTACTGGACGACATGAAGAGTTAACACACGTAATATCAAAGTGGCCCCTTACTGGACGACATGAAGAGTTAACACACGTAATATCGAACTGGCCCCTTACTGGACGGCATGAAGAGTTAACACACGTAATATCGAACTGGCCCCTTACTGGACGGCATGAAGAGTTAACACACGTAATATCGAACTGGCCCCTTACTGGACGACATGAAGAGTTAACACACACGTAATTTCAACTGGCCCCTTACTGGACGGCATGAAGAGTTAACACACGTAATATCGAACTGGCCCCTTACTGGACGACATGAAGAGTTAACACACGTAATATCGAACTGGCCCCTTACTGGACGACGTGAAGAGTTAACACACGTAATATCGAACTGGCCCCTCTCTCTCCCCTCACTCTCACTTACTGGACGGGTTTCATCTCCAACCAGCTACAAACATGCTCAGGCTTCAGTATGGTGTGTGTGTGTGTGTGTGTGTGTGTGTGTGTGTGTGTGTGTGTGTGTGAGACAGAGAGTGTATGTGTGTGTGTGTGTGTGTGTGTGTGTCTCTCTCTCTCTCTCTCTGTGTGACATTAGTGGACAGCCTTGTCTGACTATATCTTATTGTTTTCTCACTAAAGGAGGTCACTGTTTATTAAAAACTACATAAGATTAAAATGGCTTTGATCTAGAAAGCTGGCGGATATAAACTACATAATGCATGAATCGGAAATAAAGCAGAATTTGGCCAGTCTGTGTAGCAACCTAATTTCATCATGGCCAATGCCAACCCATGCAACTTGAGAAATGTTCACGTCTGAGCTGCAGAGGAATACCAGAAACATTTGGTTTGAAGTCAGTGTCTGTAAAACATTATAAACACATTCAGAAAGGATTATAAAGTGTTCATAATGCCTCATAATGATTGACGTAGGTGTATATAAATATTTATAATACTGATGGATGCACTCATTAAGTATACAAATGTTTTAGTACAAGGCCTTGCAGCTTAAAATATCATAATGTGTAGTAAAGTTTCTTTTAATATCATAATGCATAATAATGTTTATTTTAGCTCTTAATAATAGCTATAATAACATCAATAATTACATTTCAGAAGCTTTATAAACAATACATTGTACATTAGAACAATGCATTATAACCCTTAATGGATGTGTTATAATGATTTATGGATACTGGGTGTACAAAAATGTCCATCCGATGCACTAGTCTACTAGCCTGGCTAACGTCAGACCTCATCTCATTGAGATGGGGTCTAGGAACTAGACATTCCTTTTCTCGTATTTGAAACGTGGTTTACGAATGCCCAGAGCCGTTTATTGGGTGGTGCGAATGTCTATCAAATGCGTCTGTAGCTCATAACAACTTCGGTGTGTCGTCATTGTCTTGCTTCCCTCCCTCTGTTCTGTGATTGGTTCATTCGTTGAGGTGAAAACAAAGTCCATAGAATCCAGGCTGCCTAGCAGCGTGAATAAAATCGTGCGCCTAAGACAGCATGGGAAAACCCAGGCTACTAGTAGCCCAGTTGCCCTGGCCATGTAAACTACCAGTAGCCCAGTTGCCCTGGCCATGTCTACCAGTAGCCCAGTTGCCCTGGTCCAAATCTACACTGCATCATCTCTGTCCAGAATTCACTCAAGCATAATGGACAGCACTCACAGGCGGAAAGCATAACAGCAGTCACAGGTGGGAAGCACAATGGACAGCCCTCACAGGCAACGGACAGCACTCACAGGAGAGAAGCTCAATGGGACTATTATCCCTTTACAACATCAGGTCTTACAGCAACACAAAACAGTGCACATGGCATGGCCCCCTCTGCATGTGTGATGCATCCTCATATACGACAACTTCCGCTGCTAAGTGTAAAGGAATGGGCCACTCAGCAGGTCCACACATGTCAGTGGGAGTCTCTTTAGCACAGTTGTATGGGAAACAGTTTAGTGTATAGACAAAAATGGCACGGATAGAAACACAAATGACATGGATAAGGGAGACACGTGGAGTCCAAGAAAACAATTTCATTTACAAATAAAATGTAAAGATTAAAAAACGACACAAATAGAAAAGGGGAGAATGTGTGTGTGTGTGTGTGTGTGTGTGTGGGCCTGATCTGTCCAGACACTGCCGTGCTCATTGTGTGACAGCAAGGATTCACTGTCCAATTAGTTTGGCGTGGTTTCACGGGCGTCCTGTAAGGTGCTTAAGGGGTCAATCTGTCTCGACACGGGAGATCTTTAAGTATTTCCGATCCCTCTAACACACTATTGGATTTCTAGCTGATCCACTAAAACACACTGATTTACTATGCTACTGTGCTGAGCTAGAGCTGGACACGCAGCTAAGCTACCTGACATGTACAAACATACTGTACATATTTTCAAACATACATAGTGAAAAATCAACAGTCCAGGAATCTCGTGTCTTTAAACATAATCAGAGCCAAAGAGACAAGGATGATTCGCATTAAGAACTTCCAAGAAAGGATCTCATCTCCTTTATATAATCCCCTTAAAAAAAACTCCATTAAGCTCAGGAAAGATGTTGTTTGAGTTTTTCCCATCATTGTCATATACACTCTTGTAGTGGTTCCCTTTCAGCAGTGAAAAGCCAAGGAGTGGCAATATTGAGCTAACTTCGGCGGGTATGACTTCAAACACCGGCTGTTTCCAGCGCAGCATCTTTCAGTCGTGACACTGTTACGATGGCAGTGGGCTTAGTCGGGCTGCCATCTGCAGCAGTACAGATGGCCGTGGGTCCCGTCCTGGGAATCGCTAATACACTTTCAGTTAAAGGGTTCATTCAGTTGGGTTTAGATATCTCCAAAAAACAGAGAAGAAGAGCCTTGTGTGCAAGTTTACATCATGACAGCGATGTGCTGTATAGAATTTGCCTCTTGACATGGAGCTGGTCACTCTTCATCCAACATCACATAGTTATGGGGCAGTCGTGGCCTACTGGTTAGCGCTTCAGACTTGTTACCGAAGGGTTGCTGGTTCGAACCCCGACCAGTAGGCATGGCTGAAGTGCCCTTGAGCAAGGCACCTAACCCCTCACTGCTCCCCGAGCGCCGCTGTTGTTGCAGGCAGCTCACTGCGCCGGGATTAGTGTGTGCTTCACCTCACTGTGTGTTTCACTAATTCACGGATTGGGATAAATGCAGAGACTAAATTTCCCTCACTATACTTATATAGTTAAATCCAGCAACTACATAAAGGCATTTGGGTAAAGCCATACCACTGAACCAGTATCTGTGGTTGGAAAATAAGCTATAGTTATAAATTATATAAATATGTTATAGCTCTCGGTTATAGTGAGGGTTGGTGACCAAGGAAGGTATCTGTTGATGAGCATCCAGAAGTGAAATTTGCCTCATGGTGCTTTTCCTAAACCTTCCCAGGGGCTTCAGAATGGGAGCCACCGTCTTTCAGAGATTCAGATATTTCTTATTTTCATTTCAGCAACAATGTAAACATGTTTTGTAAGTTGATCTGGATGCCTTTCAGATGCTTCTAGGGTATATGTGCTGTTCAGGGGGCTGTCGGAGTGCGTGGCCGTATTTGGCAGATGAAGGGAGAGCCTAATTGCGTAACACAGACTCCTTGTTTTGGGCTCATTTCCATCCCTACCTAACAGCATGTGTTTGGCATTAAGGCCTCAAATTAGATGTGGAAGCGAAGGGGAAAACAAGCCCAAACTATTTTGGGAACATGACATTATTTATGGCTCCTTGATCCAAACCACAGAATCATACATTTGATCAATACGAGATGAAAGGTGGCCTGGGTCTTGCCTTACATTAATCTCTTTTTTTCATAAATGCACTGCTGTACTTGCAAATAATTCTGTCACTCAGTTTGTCATTCACAAACAACTTGGAGAAAAACAAATTGCTGCCAAACTGAATCAATGGCAAACATCTAATGACATTAAAAACATCAGCGGTTTAATGCTTCTCAGAAGACCTTCATGTGAATCTGACAAAACTAGCCATAGCTACGGAGTTCCCATTCAGTGCCTTGACCACTTTTGAAGATCCAGCTAATGCTGAAATCACAGCCATCCCTGCTGTTACACACAGCCACACCTCAATTCCTCTCTCATTTTCTGACAGACCACTTGTGGTTGAACAGCTTGGCAGTCAATTGCAAACAGCTCCATCCTATAGTGTGACACCAGGCCTCTTTCTAACATTGTCCCCTCTGATTCCTGCCTAGCCTACTGTTTGAATCCTATTAAGATTCAACCATATTATGGAATGGCTGGAACTGCAAACAAATTCCCCTGATTTTTAAAGGCTTCACATATGGACATCATAAGTAAAGTATAACTAAATCAAATGTTTTTGACTTAGAAAAAAACCCCTTAACAATCACAATTAAACAAAAACAATGTAAGTGATATTTAGCATGATCTGTGATGTGTCATACAATAAAGTAGGCCTACATAAAGAAAGTAGAGCTATTTGGTCATCCTAACAACAAAAATGGCTTGCAAACACACCAGTTCATGAAAGCAAACAGAGACAGATATCCAGATCAACAGTGTCAATGTGATGTAGCCTGGACACCAACAATCCTCCCTCCAATGGTCTTGATCACCAAACCAACCTCACTGCAGTAATTGTTAGCCCAGATCAGTTTGTGGTTGGTGGTTTAGGAAACATTCCGAAGAGGGAGAGACCAGAGCATTTTAATGCTGGGAATGACTGGCAGATGCCTTTCACACCAATGCAGAACAGAGAGCACACAGCACACAGGCCGAGGATGAACACGGAGAGTGGGAAAACCTCCAGGTTCTATATCTCCCATAACAACCCTATAGATACAATGTGAGTATATCTTCTGAGGAGGAGATTGTATCTGTCTGAATGGTGACGCAATGCATCAAAGAATAAAATAATAGATGAAAAAAGACTAGATGAAAGAATAGTCCAAAGGTTGACTGAATGAAATACACACATAAAACAACTTCTAACACAAAAGGAGGTACACGCATAAACAAAGATCATAAAACACTCACAGACAGAGAGCACTGGGCATTTGAACTTCTGTGGTGAAGTGGACCATAAACGACTGCTCTTACATAACTCTGTGGCCCAAGGTCACAAATCGGCATATATTCTCGGTGAAGTCAGTCAAATCTCCATGCGGCTGTTGTGCTGGCCTTTGATAAAAGAGGAGCCATAAAGAAAGGAGAATAAAAGACAGATAAAAAGACAGAGGGAGGAGGGGAGAGACAGATAGAGAGAGACAGAGGGAGGAGGGGAGAGATTGTACACAAGCTCCATGAATGGAAACGAGTCTCTGTGTAGTCAAAGCACCTGGCGAAGAGTTGACAGACCCAAACCTCGGCTGCTGCAGCAGCTTTGTACCTCTACCACTACGATCCAACAAAGCTCTCGTGTGCCCCAGGCGAAGGCACTGAAGACAGTGGCCTTCATTTCCATAATCACATTGCCCTGCTTTATTTTTTCCTTGTAATTTGCATTTGCAAGACAGCGACTGCATCAGCTGTGATGTGCTTGCTGTGCAGGACCAGTCGTTCAGTTGCTTTTGTTCCCCATCAGCTTTTATGCATGTTAGCTTCGTGATATACAATATATGTTCCAGAGATCACATGTGAGGGTGGTGTTTGTTGTACACCAAGCCAGTTTGTTTTACTCAGCTTGGCCTGGAGGGGCTCGTCTCCAGCCTCCATGTTGAATGGCAATGATCAGTATTCCTACCCGCTTCAGACTTGACATTGTTATGCAAAAAACATGCCTCAATGACTGAATGACCTCAGACTTTGTATTAGTTCAAATACCTTTACTTTATAAAAAAAAACTACATTTGGGTTTCCGTAATTGTTTCTGTGTGAAAGTTCCAGCTGTGAATATGGCAAAAAAGACCACCATTTCAGCCTTCCAATCTGCACTTAACTACAGGAGATCCCTTACGAAAATCCACTATGGTTTCCTATGGTATTGATACAGTAACTATGGTTTTACCATGGTACCCCATGGTGGTGATGATCACCATGCTTCTAACCATAGTACTACTATGGTTTATGCATAGTTCTTCATAGTAGCCTTGGCACCACCATGATTCCTCTATCGCACTTCATGGTGACTATGGCACTACTATGGTTTTAACATGGTAACCGTGTAACTACTATGTTTTTTTAACAGTCGATGAAGTTGGGTTAGGGAAAAACATGGTTTATACCCTTTGAGGAAAACCACGGTTTATACCTTCTGTGGAAAACCATGGTTTATACCTTCTGAGGAAAACCATGGTTAATGACCATGGTAATGTTAGGGTTTAACCCTTGTCTGGTGGACCCACCACATTATTAAGCTTTTATGGTTCATATTATGATCATATGATCATTTTAGTTTTTTGTGAGAAAAACGAGGAAGTTCAATTATAGAATTCCCACACACAGACACGCACACATACAGACACAGACAGCAGGCCCAGTTTGGAGGATGACACAGTTAAGGTACATATAACACTTGAGTCCAGTAGACCCGAACACCACACAGTAATAGTATACACATAGTGGCTGACCCTTAACTACAGGAGATGTATGACTGAGCCAGACCCGGCTGGTTTGTGGACACAGAGCTCCTATGTTCCTGCAGTCTGTGGCCTCGACTCCATATTAAAACCCTGGTAGGGAGTCTCTCTGGGCTCCATATTAAAACCCTGGTAGGGCGTCTCTCTGCAGAAGAATGTCGGAGCTCTGACCAACATCTCTGGCCTCAGCAGAAGTATTGTTTTTTTCTTTTAAAGGACAATTTCACTGAAGTTATCTGCTCTGAATGTGACCAAGGGATCAGTGGACGACTTCCTGTTCATGATTTAGGAACGTTTACGTTTTTACCTGAACAGTCTGGTGGTGCTGATAGGAGCCTGGTTTGAGGGCTCAGGTGTGGCCGTCTCAGGTGTACCCGAGTGGCTCCCTGCAGGTGAAACCCGCAGGAAGGCTGGTTTGAGATATTAAACATGCCACACATGTCACAACAGCGATGCAAGAGCGATAAAGAAGAGGCTTGCCTTTGTACTGCACGAGGGAAGTGGTCTGGGACAGAATTCCTTTCTCATTTCAAAGAATTACTGGAAAACCCATCTGTGTCCCCATGCATGATTGCACCATCCGTTTTTTTAACCAAACACAAATTTTCAATGAAATCTAATTGAACAAACACAAAATTGTGAGTTCCACGAAGTGGCATGTTGGTTCTGTAGGGATTGGAGGTGGTTGGGGAGAACAGGGGAGAAGGCTCTGGGCTGTTAATATTTCATCAGACACCATTATTATTATTTCACTACTACACCACAGCTAAAAGCACTCTATACAGAATGGCAAATTAGAAAGTCCCACTTTTGAGGTGGAATGCCACGCCTTGGTATTTTATGACATTTCTTCCTTGTGGATCCAAATCCAATGGAGGCGACATCTATCCAAACTGTATTTAAATTAATCAAACAGTGTAATTCATTTTTAACACAAGAAGATGCCCTACAATTCAGTCCTGATACCGAATGAATGCTGATCATACTCGGAGAAAACACAGTGGTTAATTCTAAGAATGCTGACATTTTAGTGAATCTCCAGGAGAATCTGCATAAAACAGGTATTTTCTTACTTTATTTTTTATTTTTTGTCTCTGAGGTCACTCAATAGATCGATCTATGGTGAATCAGCCATTCAAAGTGGATTATAATCTAAAAAGATTAAAAGGCAGAATTCCCAGAATCGAAGCCGCTACCATACGCCTCGAGGGAGCCAGCCTGGAGAGGTATGTGGAACAGTCTAGACTTTGTCACATAGACCACCGCCAATTACTTGAAATCTCATAACAATAACCACTCCAGACAGCCTGCTGCAGTCGGACAGGACTGAACACGCCCAACCAGCAGAGGGAAGCCCTCTTTCCTAAAAATAGGATTCACAGTCGACAGAGATACCCGTGCATGCGGAACACAGACATCCCTGTGTTCGAGTGCCATTGTTCACTTATCAAGTGGATACATGCCACCCGTTTTGCCTATAGATCCTATAGGCTACTCTTTCTACTGTGGCAAGTGTACGTTGTTGTCCTGTGTGCGATATAGCATTTCTCATCAAATTGTTAAAGGAGCACATGATGGTTTGTAACATGAGGGGATCCCGGGTTTAATGCACTCACTGTCAGGCTGGTGCGTTTCCAGGCCAGCATTATGGCGTTAGTGAGGAGTACAGCGTATTTGGACAGGGCTGACCAAGTCATGGCAGACACACAGCTCTGCGGTCACTTCGTGGGGATGGGAAGCCCTGATGTCAACTTCATTACGTCTGCATTTTATTGTCACACCAAGAAAAAAACAAACAAACCACTTGAGATGGTCTTCAAAGACACAAATCCTGTCCTCAGTTTCATAACTGTTAACTGTCAAATTAAAGAGATGAAAAGGTAAACAATCCTCCGACTGCACTGAATTACTAAACTGAGTTTGTCACCATCATCCAGTTCACATTCATGGACGTTTGCAGGCCTACTGTATAGCTTTATACAGTAGAGACATATAACCTACAGTGTAGCATAATGTTCCTGCTTTGTCTGACTGGCCGTCCAGAATCTGGTCAGACCAGCCATGTGCAGCTAAGGAAAGGGACGCTAATGTCTCGGAAGGCTGCAGGCTAATTGAGTGAGGGTAGAATGGCTGTGATCGGGCAAAGGGGAGGCTTGGGTTAGGGCTTAATTGGACATGGTCCTGTGTCAATTAGTAGAGGTGGTTAACCAGGGATGCTCTGGTCAGTACACAGATGTTACAAGAAATCTGGGAATCCTGCCAATTGCAGCAAAATGAGAAGCACTGAGACCATCCAATGTACACCGGGTCTCCCAACAGAAAGTCAATTCTACTCTGAAATGTCACTTTTAAAGGCGTGATGGCAGTCGCTGGATTATTTGATTAAAAGCTGGGCAGTTGGACTGTACTGCCCCTCGTAACAGCCCAAACCCCACACAAGCGGTTGCTGACTAGGAAGCATGGGAAAATAAATCTCAGCCAATCCAGACCCAGAAGGAACAGCACCTTAGTCTGTGGTGAGATTCTAAAATGGCCACCGTATTTCGATTCGGGCTCTGTTCCCCTGTCCCAGAGATGGGTTCCCCTCTCCTCCAGCCCTCTCCATGTGCTCTTCTAGACGTGTCGGTGGCAGCAGGAGGATGCGGACGGCCCTTCCGTCAGAGTGCACATTTTTCAGACAGGCCTCATGAAGGCAGCTTGATGGGTCTCCAATGGAAATCAAAGTGCATTAAACATTAAAAGGGCTGTCAAGGCCCTGAAGTAGATCAACTGCAGCCAGAAGTAGGGCAGAGAGACTGCTAAGAGGCAGCAAACTGTCTACTTAATCAGACACGTGTGTGTGTGTGTGTGTGTGTGTGTGGGGGTTAAACCTCTGCGCTGTGTGTGTGTGTTTTTGTGTCTTTGTGTGTGTGTATATATGAATATAACAACTCATTTACTGTGTGTGTGTTTTTGTGTCTTTGTGTGTGTATATATGAATATAACGACTCATTTACTGTTCAATTCCTGCAGCAGTGCTTTCACTTCAAAGCATATGTCATATACGGTAATCAAAATTGTCTTGCTCAAGTAGTTTATAATATATGGTATGGTACAAATGAAAGCTGGTGCCTCAGCCTCAATTTGAGTGCACACGGCCCTACAGTATCATGCCCTTTTATGGTGATTTAAGGGCGTTTACCTATGCTAATTAAGAACATTGGCACGCCGTGCCAACTTAAGAAGAAATGGGATTCAGCATGATAAGAACAAAACTGCGAACGATTCTGAGGTTTAAGAACACCTTTGTGAATCTGCTTAAGAGTTTTCGTAGGACCTTCTTAAGAACACAGTTAAGAAAATTCTTAGGAAGATATTGGTGAATGAGGCCCAATGATCTGATGACGAGCAAATAAGTAACCATAAAACTGAACGCATATATGAACACCCCCCAGCCCATCACCACACGCCTCTTCTAGTCTACACTGCACCTGACACACAAACACACACACACCCACAGACACAAAATGCACCCTCGCTGCCTCCAAGGTGGTCTGCATCTGGGAAGCGTGTCTTTCCAAGCCTGGGTAGGGGGGTGTGTGCGTGTGTCTGTGTGTGTGCGTGCGTGTGGAGGGGTGGGGGCAGGGTGGCGGTCGCAGGGGTCAGCTCTCTGAGTGGATGCACCATAAGGGGCTGAGTGCTGCTCCATTTCCCAGGTGTTTATATTTGTCTGCATGTGTGTGTGTGTGTGTCTGCATATGTGTGCGTGTGTCTGCGCACCGCAGTCAAAACACAGCGAAAGATGAGTGCTCACAGAGCTTTTAAGTCTTTTCTAGCTTTTTAGTCCTTTAAGATGGAGACCAAACTGTCAGCCCGATTCCTGGCATGATGCATCTCTGCATATAACTCACCTTATTATTGCAAGTGGCCACAAACATAGCATTAGTAAGCCAGTGTATAAAACCTCAACAAGTTATCTTCATGATAGTAACTTGAGTGAGATATTGAATGTTTATTTTCAGATTTATTTGGATTTTTGACCCATTTTAAATTTCTTTGGAGATCTACTAGATATAATGGGAACCAAGACAAAGGCACACAAGTCCTGCTGTCTTAACTAATTATTCATGAGGTCAAATGCTAACGCCCCTTTCATTCTTCCAGCTTGTGCTGTTGTTGGGGGTTGTGGCTTTGTCTTTGCTTGGCTGGGTCTGGCCAGAAGGATTGGGGGTCACCAGAGATATACAGACCAAAGACCCCTCACGCAGCTGGTTCCGTCTCTCTCGGGGTCTGTGGTCACCACGTGTGTTAATGGTCATACAAGTGTTAATGGTCATACATGTGTTAATGGTCATACATGTGTTAATGCCTGTATGTTTTTGCAGAGGATAGAGACAGGGCAGTTCAATGAGGGTCTAGGGTTCTTAATGGCACACCATAGCAAGTGACGTTAAAGTACAATATCCTAGTTTACAACAACAACTTGTATTTATATAGCACTTTATCAAGCACTCAAAGTCCTTTACACTGAAAAGGGAACCTTATTAACCAACAACCAATCTGTAGTATAGTACAGGGAAGGGTGGATGGTGGATGGTGGAGATGGTGAAAAAACAGCAGTGTTGTTGTCTTACCTCAACGAAGATGCAATGATCTGAAGCACTGAAAATAACCAAAAAAGCTGCTATGCTGAGATTTGGCCCATGCCATAGGATCAGTTAGTTACTACTGTATGCTGACAGTTGGGCCATGCCGTATGATCAGTTAATTACTATGCTGAGATTTGGCCCATGCCATAGGATCAGTTAGTTACTACTGTATGCTGACAGTTGGGCCATGCCATAGGCTCAGTTAATTACTATGCTGAGAGTTGGGCCATGCCATAGGATCAGTTAGTTACTACTGTATGCTGACAGTTGGGCCATGCCATTTGATCAGTTAATTACTATGCTGAGAGTTGGGCCATGCCATAGGATCAGTTAATTACTACTGTATGCTGAGAATTGGCCCATGCCATAGGATCAGTTAGTTACTATGCTGAGATTTGGGCCATGCCATAGGATCAGTTAGTTACTACTGTATGCTGAGAGTTGGGCCATGCCATAGGCTCAGTTAGTTGCTATGCTGAGAGTTGGGCCATGCCATAGGATCAGTTAGTTACTATGCTGAGAGTTGGGCCATGCCATATGATCAGTTAGCTGCAAGGGAAAGGCTTAAGCGGCCTGATTGTCTGCTAAATCATTTGTTGCAGTAGAGGGGGCACAGCAAACAGGCATACTATGAGGCAAATGGCTGGCATGTGTTCCACCACTTACACCCGAACAAGCTCAAACAACATGAACTTTTACAATCAGTCAGATTGCGCCTCTGTTGAACTAACCAGTTAGACTGCACCTTACGGAGGGAGCAGCCCTGGGACTCGTACGGTTTATGGAGCCCTGGGACTCTTATGGAGGGAGCAGGAGCAGCCCTGGGACTCGTCCGGTTTATGGAGCCCTGGGACTCTTACGGAGGGAGCAGGAGCAGCCCTGTGACTCGTACGGTTTATGGAGCCCTGGGACTCTTTCAGTTAATGGCTGGAATCACTGGAAACCACTCCTTAATAACCATGAGAAGAGTCAGAAATGACTCACGGAGCAATCATACAGAACTTTGACCATTAAATACTGATATGGCTTTCCAAGTTATGCATTACTCCTCAGGTGAGGCGTACAATCTGACAAATCTGCCATTCACTTTAGAAACACGCTTCTCTCCTAACTAGCACTGCCCTGTGTTTTCCCCTTGTCCCACAGGACGGCTAAGGAGCGCCAGCGGACGCTGTGAGGGCTGTTTCTTACTACGCACAGACAAACAGACACTCCTGAGATCCTCACAGACAAACAGACACTCCTGAGATAGGCACAGACAAACACACACTCCTGACATCCTCACAGACAAACACACACTCCTGAGATCCTCACAGACAAACACACACTCCTGAGATCCTCACAGACAGACACTCCTGAGTTTCAATCTCACACAAAGGACAACAGAGGCCTCGAATGTTTTTCATGGCTGACAAAGTCTACCTAGGCCAGTCGCTGCCAGGCTTATTCTGGAGGGATGGACACTGCGTCCCCTTAGAATTATAATGTGCTATCTGACATTTTTGTCAAAATTGAGTTATTGACATTTTCATATTCTGTGACAACTTAAGAAGGTGAGGTGGGGTGAGGTGATTCTTGTAGTTGTAGGCATTTTTTGTACATTATATCTAAAGAGGTTTGTTCCATTTATCAGTATAACTCCATGGAATCATAAAACTTCATAAAACTTCATAAAAGCTCAATATCTCAGAACCACTCAGAACGTAGATAGAACCATATAATTCCAAGGGGACGACTTGGTTGTGGCCAGAAGTGGGCATGAATATGTGTGTGTTGCCCATAAAGCAGCTGTAGTTCCAGGCCACCACGGCTCATATATGGATGAGCATATAGCCTAGCCACCCTTTCCTCCCTCGTCCTCTATGGCCTTGGCTCTTATATAACAGAAGCTGTGTTGATGCGCATGTACAGTGTGTGGGTGTATGCTGCACACATATGTTCCTGCTTATATCTACAGAACACCATGACCCGAAAATCCATGTGTGTGTGTGTGTGTGTGTGTGTGTGTGTTTGTGTGTGTCTGTGTATGTACTGTACATGTGTATGTGTGTGTAATAAAAAACTGACAAGCAGCCTGAGTGGTCAGCAGATCTTCAGTGGTAGTTTAACTGTGACTCCGTAGGAAAAGAAAAACAATTATTTAGCTTACACATATATTCAAAGACCTGCTTCTTTAAGGTGCATCATTTTAAAGAGACGGCGCAAATCAATTTGTTGTCTTGCGTGGAGACTTCTCACACATATTTATTGACCTGCTTGCTCATACTTTCATTTCATGTGAGAGCACAAATCTATTCTTTGTCTCCCTCGCCCAGAAAAAGTGTGTCTTACCGTCGCAAAAAAGAGGTGAGGAATGATGCGTAGCACTTTTTCAAAAAGGTGTCTCTCCCCTTCCTACTCTACCTAATTAGAGAGCTGGGAGACACGTTCTCTAATTACAGAGAACCAGGAGCACGTCGTCTAATCGCTCCCCTATGGACCCTCCATCAGGGGGGGCGTGGGAGGTCTCAGCCCCCCAGGGAAGGGAGTGCCTTGTTTAGCTGCCGGAACTGAGGCTGGGACCTGGGAGAGCACCTACCCCCCAAAAAAACATTCCCATGTTAGACTAACCACAGGACACCCATCACACTCGAAAAAGATTCCCATGCTTCCATGGCCATTTCTGGTGCAGAGGAAAAAAGGGTACATGGGCGTTCCATTAACACTTTCTGCATACACTGGTCTTGGTGTGTGTGTGTGTGTGTGTTGGGGGTATTGACCATTTGTGCTGGTCACATTTCAGCAGATGGCAGAGGGAAGGTGAGATTGGTGACAAAATGTTATCCAGGTTTTCTTTTTTCTCTTCACATGGTCACAAAGACCTTTGACTCTACACACATCTGCCATGTGCATTTCTAGGACCAATTTGTCTTTAAAAATGGTTTGGTTTTTCCTCCATGACTTCAAAGGCTCAACCTTTTGATATTCAGTTAGTGTCAATATGTGTGGGAGTTGATCTCTCTTTAGCCCTTCCGCATGTGTCTCCCAAAGCTTAAGCCGAACACTTCCCAACAAACAAAGTGACAATAGAAGGTCATTAGAAGATAAGGATAATTTACAATTAGGTGCCAGATGACCTGAGGGGTTTTCACATCTGACAACTGACCAGGTTCTATATCCCAATGTGAATAAAGTTACTGAAACAGATACATACAGATCACAGATACAGTAATTCACAGATATGCAATTCTCCAACAAACTGAGTGACAGCAAAGAGCAAGCCGAACCTAATGTTCTGGGTTCAAAGACCTGGCTTCTTTGGTTCCAAGTCAGACTTTATACAACAACAATGTGTAACTTCAACTTAAGCTGGAATGCCACTGTTAAATTCTCCAACAGAATACAGAATTTCTCAAGAGCACACACTCCATCCTTGCTGTAGTTTATGTGTTAGTGTGTATGTGTGGATTATACAGTGTGTATTATATGTTTGTATATATATGTGTGTGTGCGTATGTGTCTGTGTAAAGAGACAGAGGATGTGTGTGTGTAAAGTGACAGAGAGAGTGTAAAGAGAGAGACAGACAGAGTGTAAAAAGAAAGAGAGAGCCCCCCCATACCATTCGCTTTCTGTGTGTGTGAAGAGAGATGTGTGTGTGTGTCTGTGTGTGTGTGTAAAGAGAGAGCGAGAGTGTGTGTGTGTGTGTGTGTGTATAAAGAAAGAGAGAGAGTGTGTATGTGTGTGTATGTAAAGAAAGAGAGTGAGAGTGTGTGTGTGACCCCCCCCCACCTTGTGTGTGTAGAGATTGTAGACCATGGACACTAAATAGAGCCCAGTCACTTACACAGAGCCCAGTCTCCCCGCTGAGATCAATGGCCATCTTCAAACAATCGCTCTATTCTTCTCTTACGAGGGTGAAGAACAGAGAGGTGAGCTGCCCTGGGCATGTCTTCACCTGGCTGACCTTTCAAAGCAGCCTCAACCAGTGATTTGTATGTGTATGCGTACATGTCACAGGAGGTTAGGCGGGCCTGAGCTTCAGTACCAATTTGTGTACTTAGTCCCCAAGGGACTCTTGATTCTATTCAGCGAGTTCCAATACCTTCTTCAAAGATGGAATGGCAGGCAAAGTCTGTGTGCTGTGTGTGTGTGTGTGTTTAGGATGGAGAGGGAGTTGCTCTTGTTGGTAGTAATCACCAGAAATTCTTTCACTTTTGGAAGGAAGATGAGGTAGCCATAGTTGTGTGGTCGTCCTGAGCTGTTGCTGCCAGTAGCTTGAATGTTATTCCTCATTTCTGAAAGTTGTTTTGGACAAAAGCGTCTGCTAAATGAATAAATGTAAACCTAAATGTAAAAAGGGCCTGGAGTGCTCCCTGTGACAAAGTTTTGAATTGTGCTGGGATAGACAACATTCGTATGCCCCTGAACGTTTCCAAAGCAAGAAAGAAGTGCACGGCCTAACTTGTGGATGATAGCAAGAGCAGGAATTCGACTTTGGCCTACAAAAGCTTTCAGGAAGAGATTCAGCTATATGAAGACTCATGGGAAGAGTTTTCAGTAAACAGTTTGACTGCTGCTAATAAACAATAACTGGGGAAAAGAGCTTTCTTTCTAGTGTGCACTTCTGTGACCTACATGGCTTAATCTTTTTTGGTCAAATCCGTCTACTTGTGTCAGTCGTGAAATGTGGAGGGGTTCAAAACACGTCAGATCAGATCAGTGAAAATGAAATGCCATAATCACCCAGCATATCCCCTCAAACTGCATTGGACTTGAGGTCAGAGTATGTCTCTTGGCTCAGCAAAGCTTCATCTCGCTTTAACTCAAATCACAGAGGGGAAACCCTTCTGGTCTCAAATCCAGCCATCAACTACTGTCCCAGCAACAGATTTGTAGAACATGGCATCTCGCATCCTCTTACAATTAAAGCAAGACTGCACTGCCATCACCCCCCTCCTGACTGACTAGGTTCCAACTGCTAGACCTGCTGTCTCACAGGAGATTGGAGCTAATTCTGAAATATATATTATACACAGTCAATGCTGATATTACACTGAGGTGTGGTAGGCAGGGGAGCCTGAAAGAGTGACAGAAGAAAGTAGACAGAATAGATGTGTGTACAGTTTACTGACCGATAAATGGCCAGTTCCAGAGCACCCATGTAACAGAGCCTGCAATGCTACACCCATTCTGAGCGCGCTGTCAGTGAGCGATCTTCCACATCACCTCCGCTACATTTCAGACATAACCTCCATATTTCTAAGCATATGAAACAATATGCACACGCCATGCTTAGCGAGCGATGCTTCATCTTCTTGATTCTAAATTATGCGATGTAATATTACACAATCATGTCTGCTTATAGGAATCTGTTTTTCAATTTCATATCGCGTACTTGTACTGCATAGGTCACAATGTAGGCTCTTTAAGGCGGTTGATTCACAAGGCCATACACAGGGTAGGCTATGACCAGCAGATACTGTGAAAATTTCACCTTTCCTTTCCTGGGAACTGGTTATTTTACTTCAATTATCTCTCTCTGTATCGACTGAATTGGCCGTCAACTGATTTTTACTGCAATGGTCCTTCACATCTGAATATGTAATTACTGCCGTGGTGTGCGTTTCATCCTATACAGTAGTTGCTTGGTCTGTCGGAGGGGAGCGGCCGATTCTAACGTCCAGATTGGAGGAAAAAGATCAGTGGTCCTTGCTTGAGACCCCATACCTGCAGTGCTAGCCCTTGCATTCGCCCATCTTAATCAGCGTGGAGTGATGTGACTGCCGGAGACATTGCCCCTCTCCACTGCAGCCTCCACGCCCATCTCCCTCCTATTACCGATTGCTTGTAATATTTGGAATGAATGCATGCACATTCTTATCACAGCGCTAGCTACTTGATATGCACTCGCCGAAAAGCAATGTCTTGTCCGTGTGCGATTTGTGGGATCGAAAAAAGACTGATGAATACGCTGATGAGCAGGTGTGCGCATGCTGCCGTGCGACACATTGTAATTCAAGTCTATAATTTATGTTACGCTGGCGAACTTCAGTGCATACAATCAGGTATTTGTTTTTTAACGCATAACATTACGTACCTTCACCTGTAAGAAGCACAGACAATATACAGACATGATCAAGAGGATGGATGGGTACTTACGCACTGGCTCCTGTTTGGGATCTAACGCGCTAGCAGTTTGTTGTATCTTGCATATTTTATTCTGTAGAACCCAAACCCGTTGATTCGTGGAAATTATCTCGTTCTCCAACTCTTCAAATAAGGAGCAGGCATGTTTGGCCAGGTCGGAAAGCTGCCGCAAGGTCCGGGAAAGAACCACATTGTTGATTGAACACAAATCCTCGAATAGCAAGCCCTCATCATTTGGAATTGGATGCCTACACAGAAGCGGTGGCTCCACGATCCGTTTCGCAAATGGCATTTTGAAAAATATAATATCCGAATTCTAAAAAAAGGGGGAAAGAAAAATCAACCAAATCCAAAAGGAGAGTCCAGTAGGTCCTCCTTCAATCCCAGATTCCCGAATTCTTCTTGCAAGCCTCCATCGTTTCTCTCCGGCGATAGAGATCACACACGCTGAGCGCGTAACGCAGCTTCCCCTTAGAGATCTTTGCTGCTCCTCGTAGCATCAGATGCCTTGCCGTGGTATTTTTTCCCAGCGCTTGAAGTTGAGGTGGAATGGGGTTTTAAACAGGGGGAATTGTAAAACATGGATTGGCTATCACCAACCACGGATCTGGAACGCTCCCTTGGCCAATTTTGTGGATTGGGTTAGTCAGTGCATTCCACTAGGCTACGTTAGCAAAGGGAGTGGCAGCTAAGATTTCATTCAAAGTATCAACAGTGAAGTCAGTAGTGTCTGGTCACCGATACCCCATTGTAAGGTTATTTAGGAGTATAGCCTAGGCATAGTGAGTGGTCCATGGATCTGCCGGGTGGTTTAATGTCCCAATTTCAGATTAAGATGTGTGAAATACATTCTTAAACCTAACATAGCCTAAGCTATTCTAATGGGATGTTGGGATCAGTTCGCATTTAGATTGCTGAATGAGAGACGCTTACTCCGACACATCTCTCACAATCGCTGATTGAGTATTTCTCTAAATCCCAGCTGCTGTTGTCAGTAGCCTACCGTTTAGAATGACAGGATTTAACGGTTCCTATGCAGTGGCTGATGCCGGCACTGGAAATGCAAAGGTTGCAAACTTAACATTGGCCGGATCTCGTCACTGTCTGGCTTTGTTCATTACAAGTCCAATTTTGTTCATGTCACACCAGTTTTCTTTCTTTTTTTTTTTTTTTACTTGTGGACTTGTGGACCCAAACTCCATCTGATTCGTCACTTTGAAATAAAATAAGCTTAGTTAGCGAAATAGCTACCGACATTCAACAAAATAGTACAAAATAAGCTAAAACATAAACAAAAACTAGCCTAAGGAATATCATCACTCTTGCTGGAAAAACAAACTTCAACGCCGTTTTACATGAAGATATGTGGCTCCATCTTGTGGTCGAGAACATGTCTTGTGTCTATCTCCAGATATCCTTGCTGAAATTTGAAGTGCACTGACATGAACAAGAGAGCTCAGATCCTATAGCATCTCAATATGTTTCAGACTTTACTGAACTGGGATAGAGATAGAATGGTAGATTTTATACATATATACCATATATATACCATATATAATATATATATATCAATATATCAAACACACACACCATACCCACACACCGCATTATTGCTCCCCCCACACACACTCACCAATACACCCCCCCACACACACACCATTTCATCATCCCACTCTCACACACCCCATTACACCCCCCTCACACACACACACACACACACACACACACACCGTACCCCCCTATGTACACACCCAATATACCTTTTTAATTACTAGGCTACTTTTAATTTATTCTTTAAAGTTGAGCTGGCTCTTGAACACAAGGAGTTTTATTACTTACAATTCCTTAATGTCAATTCCTTAAAATAGTACATGACAAGTAAACGTTGATAATAATAATAATAATAATGTATAGGCCTGTTAATGGTGAAAATAAGCATTTATTTCAACATAGCATATTCGCCCTGATGTAGGTCTTAATATTTGATGTTGGTCTTAAACATGGCGCCCATCATTTGAGATGTCCGATCTCTCTATACGGCTCTGCTACACACACACACACACACACACACATAGTAGCAGTACACACCCAGTAGCAGTACACACCTTCCAGACCTCTCAGGTCTCAGGAGAAATACTTGTTTAGTAAAACCTACTGTTAGAACTAGGGCTGTCAATCGATTAAAAAAAATAATCTAATTAATTACATACTCTGTGATTAATTAATCTAAATTAATCGCATATATAATTTTTGCTGTGAAAGTATTTTAAATATTAAAATTCAAATGAATCATTGAATAATCAGCATTAGTGACATTAAAGTTTAAAAACTCTTTTATTATTATTTTCACTGTTCAAATAAAAGTTTTTTTTTCACATACAAGGCATTTCAGGCCACAGATATAACTTAGGGGACACAATGAAAATTAATCAACACTCCCCTCAATGTCAACACTTATTTCTTTGCATTGATGTGCGACTATAGAGTTGATGAACTCCGGTGATATGCAAATTTCTTGCTGCAGACATTGCAGAGGACTTTTTTAAAAGTAAATGTTCCAATCAATGATCCAGGCAGCACATTTTCTTCACTCTCCTTCATTTTACAGTCTGACTAGAACGGCTCGGGGTCAAAGGTTATACGGAATCGATTAATCTGCACTAATTTTTTTAATCAGTTATTTTTTCTCAAATTAATTAATCGAAATTAATCAGTTATTTTGACAGCCCTAGTTAGAACTAAACATCATCAGATGAGATCAAAGTTGCCCCAACTGTAGCCAGTTTTCAAATCTAGACTTAAGACCAAACTTTTCTCAGATGCTTTCTGCTAACTGATCGCATATTTTTTACATTTCTAAATCTGGGAAAGTCTTTCAGCTCAAATGTTAATAGTTTCTATGTTGTTTTTTTTGTTTTAATTATTACTTTTTAAACACTTTTATTGCCCTTTTATGCTTTTATGTATTATCACCTTGTGTGTTTTATGTTTTCTTCTTCTTATTATTATTATTATTTCATTCTTTGACTATTGCCCTTCTATGCTTTTATCAGCTATTCCTGTTTGCTTTTGTTTATGTAAAGCACATTAAATGACCTCTGTGTATGAAATGCGCTATACAAATAAAGTTGACTTGATTTGACTATACCCAGAAAAGAAGAGAGAAGACAGTGGTAGGTGTAGGAGGGCATGGTGGATGGACAGAACTGGATGTGGTGTTGAATCAGAATTTGCCACTAGATGGTAGCATTGCAAGGATCCAAAATTCACAATTTTTAAAACTATCGAGCCCTGGGTCGGGCATTTTGGCCCTGAAAGGAAATAAATGTGTGCGCGCACAGTTTGAACAGTCCCGGATAATTAATAATATTTTCTGGGACACGAATTGTCCCGGTTTTTGGTTAAAACAAACTTTTGATTATAATTTGTTCTAGTTTCAAATGAAACTATTCGGTTTTGTTCTTGGTTGTGTTTATCATACATCAGATCCTGTGTAGCCTACATACACAGACATAAAAGCCATGCAATCCCACGTTGTAGTTACACGTGCGTGTCTAGCCTAGTTGCTCTGTAATATAGAAAGGGACAGCAGCAGGGAAAGGAGTCCATAGCGAGTGTGTGTGTGACTGCATCAATGAGTGCATCAGGTCAAATATTGGTAACAGGAAATGAGAGAGAGAGATAGAGAGAGGCTGGCAGGTTCCAGGTGGCTTATCATTGTTGATATCTCCTTTTTAATATAAGAAATGCATAACTGCTTGTAACAACTTAATATTATGCATAGTATGTTAGATAGATAGATAGATAGATAGATAGATAGATAGATAGATAGATAGATAGATACTTTATTGATCCCCAAGGGGAAATTCAAGGTCTCAGTAGCATACAGACATCACACACAACATGCACTTACAGCAGAAAAAGTAATATACTGTACGTATAAGAAAACTCCACTGTACAATAATAGAGACAGTAGAAGATAAACATGATACTAAAATAGGCCTACTAAATGCTAAATATACTATAAAAACTAAATCAAATATCAAATATTAAATATTGTTAATATTGTGTTATCAATGTAGCACAAACAAACAAGGCTAGAGTTTATGGATTAGCCTTATATTTTACAAAAGTTGATGAAAGGTCTTTATGAGAACCATTTAGACTAAGCGACCTTAAAGTGACAATGCACCATATAAGTTAAACAGCATAATACAATTTAGAACTTTTTTTGTTACATTCTACCAATCTGCAGAATGACAGACAGGATGTTGTCCTTTCCACAGGATGTGGTTGGGGTCTGTAACTAGGTCACATACTACATACTAGGCCCAGTCTGTGTTCACATCGACTGGAATGTGAAAGTGACCACAATTAATCTTATTTCAATGAAGGTTGTGGTTTGCAAAAGCATGTTGTGACGTTGTCGAGTCTGATACTGAGAAATCTAAGACAAAGTAATATACACTGTGTACAAAATTATTAGGCAAGTTGTATTTCTGGGGATTAATTGTATTTTTGAACAAATACAATGATCTCAATCAATCAAATGTTAATAAACCTCAAACCTGAATATTTAACAAAGGGAAAGTGAGTTTTGGCTTTCTCAGGAGAAAATCTATGTGTGCAGAATTATTAGGCAACTATTGGTGTGCAGAATTATTATGCAACTAAATAAAAAACTGAAATTTTCCCACTCCACTTGTTTATTTTCATTTCTGTGACGGCCTGTTAGGCCTTCTGCTCGTTAGGCCTTCTGTTTGTTTTCTTTCTACTTGTTTTCAGGTGTGTTCAGGACCTAACGAGCTGATGAGCTGCACCTGTGTGCAGGTGTGCAGATAAGAGGACCGCTTCCTCTCCCCTTGAGAGGGCCATTCTTACTTTGGGTTTTGGACATGCAACACTGCACTCAGACACATTGCAAACACACAACATCCATGCATTACTGATGACTAACTTTGACCCACCTCACACTGTTTGTTTGTTATTTGGTTCGTTTGGTTAATAAATCTATATTTTAGATAAAGGTCCAACCTCTCGACTCCCTCTTTTGTTGTGGCCTTACCCCTAGACCATAACATTTCCTAGAGTAAGAATAAAAAATAAACAACTCAAAATGTACAAATAAACCCTTCATGAAATATTCAGTGACCAATATAGCTACCCTTCTTTTCAATAACTGTCATGAGCCTTCCATCCATGGAGTCTGTTAATTTCTTGATCTGTTGATGATGAACATTTTGTCCAGCAACAACCACAGCCTCCCAAATGCTGTTCAAAGGGGTGTATTGTCTTCCCTCACTGTAAATCTCACATTTAAGAAGGGTCCACAAGTTCTCAATGGGTTTAGGTCAGGTGAAGAAGGGGGCCATGTCATTATTCTGTCATCTTTAAAGCCTTTGCTGGCTAGCCATGCAGTGGAGTACTTGGATGCATGTGATGGAGCATTGTCCTGCATAAAAATCATGGCCTTCTTGAAGGATGTAGATTTTTCTGTACCACCGCTTGAAGAAAGTATCTTCTAAAAACTGGCAGTAGTTTTGGGAGTTGATTTTAAGTCCATCTTTAACCCGAAAAGGTCCAACTAGCTCATCCTTAACAATAGCAGCCCATACGAGTACCCCACCTCCACGTTGCTGGCGTCTGGAGCTCTGTACCCATTAGTGATCCAGCCAAGGGTCCTTCCGTCTGGTCCGTCAAAAATCACTCTCATTTCATCTGTCTATAAAACCGTTGAAAAATCTGTCTTCAGATATTTCTTGGCCCAGCAAGTAACTTCATGTTTAATTAATCTCAAGTCTCTAGCAGTTATTCTGCGTCTTTCTTTCTCCACAAATGTTTCTTGCAACCCTTTTAACTATTCGCAACAAAACGTTTGATTATTTGGTGATCACGCCTCAATATCTTTGCTTCCTCAAGAGTGCTGCATCCCTGTGAAAGGCATTTTACATTTTTTTTTGCTTTTTGTAAGAGTCTGTTAAATCTCTTTTTAGGCCCATTTTGTCTGAGGTAAAGAAGCTGACTAATAATTATGCACACCTTGATTGTAGGGTGTTGATCACTTTAGGCCACACCCTCCCTCATTTCACAAATACACATCAACTGATGATGCATAAATCCAATCAGCATTCAGGTTTATATAGCTTGGAGTTGGAAATATGCATACAAATGATGATAAGGCAAAAATACTCACTTGCCTAATAATTGTGCACACAGTGTAGAGGGGGGTAGGCTATTCGGAAAAGCGCATATTTCCCATCCGTTTTTTAAAATAATTCCGTTCACACTGATGCTAAACATGCTATAAACTGCTGGGGAAAGGTGTCACAAACCCCTTGAGCAAACAGATGGCCAATCAAAGATTTCAAACAAACGAGGGAATAACATGTCACAATGCAAAAACACTGTTTTCCCTGGATGAACGTGAAAACAGAGATTTCCCACATTCCCACTTTGGCAGGAGTTTTCATAAATAATCGTCTTCAGTGATAAAATCTCCATTTCCATGTAAATGAAAGGCCAAACCGCATGGAAATAATATGCATTTTCCAATGGGGTCTTAGAAGCCATCTGTCAACCTAAGCATGCTCAGATGACCTGATAGACGAGGCACTGTTGCTCATCTGTCCATCATCGTACAAAGCCCAGTTTGATTGGCCCTAACAGCTCTGGTTCGGGCATAGTTGCTCCACAACGCAACAAGTCCAGACTGAACTTTCCAACCTCAAATGTTGTGGACAGGGCTGTTCGCTGGCATCCAGGCTAGTAAGTGCCAATCTCAATTAGGGTTGCCACATGTACTGGATTTCCCAGGATTGTGCTCTTTTTTGAGTGTCTGTCTCGGATAATTAATAATATTTTCCTGGACATGAATTGTCCCAGTTTTGGGGTGAAAACTAACTTTTTATTATAATTTGTGCTTATAGCAACGGCCGCGCAACCACAGGTACAGTATGACCCAAGATCCCACGTTGTAGTTACACGTGCGTGTCTAGCCTAGTTGCTCTGAATGGTAGAAAGGGGCAGCAGCAGGAAAAGGAGTCCAAAGTGAGAGTGTGTGTGACTGCATCAACGAGTGCATCAGGTCAAATATTGGTAAGAGACAACAGGAAATGAGAGAGAGAGAGAGAGAGAGAGACTGGCAGGTTCCAGGTGGCTTATCATTGTTGAAATTTCCTTTTTAATATAAGAAATGCATAACTGCTTGTAACAACTTAATATTATGCATAGTATTGTTAATATTGTGTTATCAGTGTAGCACAAACAAAAAAGGCTAGAGTTTGATTAGCCTTATATCTTAAGAGCTGATGAAAGGGCTCTTTATGAGAACCATTTAGACTAAGCGACCTTAAAGTGACAATGCACCATATAAGTTAAAGGTTGTATCAGCGATTGTAGGCCCAAAAAAGGCCCGAACATAAATGATCACAGTCATCTAATCTTTCCTAACGATCTGCTAGCTATCTGCCCCATAAGCAGGCCGTCAAAAAAAAGCGTTTCTGTAGGCAGCCTAGGCTCCGAGATCTGTACACAAAACGGGGGGGAGGGACTAGCGAGCTAGCTCTCTGTTTTGTTTGTACATCAACAGAAGTGACGTATCCCCGCTATCGCTGATACAACCTTTAAACAGGGGGTTTTCCCCGGATTTTCTCAAATCAAATGTGGCAACCCTAGTCTCAATGCAAATGTAATACTTTAGGAATACCATGGAATTGTGTTGTACCTGTTTAAAATATACTTGCCAAAAAACTTGCCAATCTGAGAACAGTTTGGTCTGAAGGAAGGAAAACAGGCCTTGTTCATGTCTGTTGCATGTTCGCCAGATTAACACAGACAATTTCATAGCATATTTCATTGATTAAACATGTACAAATAACAAAAATCTCAGGTAGACACAATAAGCCACTGATTAGAACAATTCTAAAAAAAATAGTCTGAACAGTTCTGGTGAATTACGTGACTGTCTTGCTTAGCACTGAAAGCCGTAGTAGTAATCACACCAAACTGAAACCTTATGGTTGGGGGCCCGTGGGTGGTTTACTTTCCCTGTATAAATCATCACACATCACACTCGCTTTTTGGAAAGTTCTCAAACCACTAAGTTTGAAAAGCCAGTTGTATTCCACCTCACCTCACCTTCATGTCATTTTCACCTTTTAAAAATGACCACATGGTAGGGAAACATCAGACACTTCAGTAGTGCCATGACCCGGTTCAAAACCACAGGTAAACCCCTCCAAAAACACTGGCCTATAATGGTTGGAAATGCCCTGACTCGGAGTGGAAAGAAACCAAAATCTCCCAACCAGGATTGTGCATGGCACAGATTGAGTTAAGCAACACTGGCAATAAAGAGAGAATAACAATCTAAACAAGTGAACAGGAATAGAGCAGGAAAACACTGTTTGTCACTTTGGACATTAATAAATCCAAATTCTTGTCCTCTTATCTGTCCAAGAAGGACATGATGAGAGTGATGTAAAAGAGTACATCACATGCTCGTGAGCTCTTAACATCTAAAGGTGTAGACCTGGATGAGGTATAGCCATCTTGCTGCGTGACAGGGGAACAGAGTCTGTTATCTTAGGATAATAACAATTTTACATTTTTATGATTTTATGATCCATTATGTGGTCACGTGTCTGCAGACATTCCAGTACAAAGCCAACATGACAGTAGAGTTGTTTTGATCACTGAACGTGTTTTGAATATTTATTTTTGAATATTTATTTTAATATTTACCATATATTTCTGAGTTATCACATTTTTGGTCACTAATGGCAGTGCTGAGTGTAGGCACTTAGACGCTCCATAGACAGGCAACGCCGCAACAGTGCGTATTTGACTACAAGTGTACTGCGCTCTCTAATCAAAGCAATCTCCAAAGGCTGTGCCTTTATGGCCAATTGTGACTTTGACCAAAGGGTAAAGTAGTCGAGGGGTCGCTGATAAAACTCTCTGCTGGGAACTCTGCTCCATCAGTACGCCGCTGTGGATGTTATTCTGTAAGATGTCTGCGAGGGTTCTGTTGGTGTTGGCCGTGGCCGTGGGGGTGGCAGCCCAGTCTGAGCTCGAGCTGCGGGCTGAAGAGTTCCTGAAGAGGTTTGACCAGAACGCCACGGAGCTGATGTACCAGTACTCACTGGCCTCCTGGGCATACAACACCAACATCACTGACGAAAACTCACAGAAGCTGGTGAGTGCAGACGGCATCTGCCAGTCACGGCAGACCGACATGGCAGAATTTAGACATGTGGGCTGATTGGTCCTGTCTGTGAGTTCTGTCTGTAAATCGTTTGGGTTTAAAGCATCTGCTAAATAAATACATTTAATTGTTAACGGGTGTGGCATACACAAATGTTGTTTCTCTCTAGTCCCAACAGGGGGCCATCTGGGGTGCCTTCTACATCACAGTCTCAGAGGAAGCTCAGTTATTCCCCCTCGATCAGATCAGTAATCTGGAGACTAAACTACAGCTCATGACACTTCAGGACAAAGGCTCAGGAGCGCTGGACGCAGACAAGGGGGCTCACGTGAGTTAAAATGCCTGCAATGTGACACATATTCGCAATGTTAGTCATATGTGTGAGTATATTCAGGGTTCTCAAGTCTCACGCAATGGGCGTGAGACACACGCAATTCAACAAGTTCACACGCTCACACGCCACACCTTGCATTTCTCACGCAGAAATATGACTAGGGATGTCAAGGTATCTGCATAATTATTAGTGGAAGCGCAGGGATACGAGAGGATATCTCGCAGGGTTCAGAACTAGGCCACCACTCACCAGCCAAATCAAAAAAATAAATCCACCAACATCCAATCAAAAAATAGTGTTCGTTGTATCCGGGTAAAATTCCAAAATAGGACATCCCCTCCCTGCAACCACACTATATGCTTGTGCGCTTATGTGGGGTTACACGTTCAAAACTGCACCAAAATTATTTTTATTCAGAAATTCAACTGTCTCAAAAAATTAGTCTGAACAGTTCTGGTGAATTACGTGACTGTCTTGCTTAGCACTGGAAGCCGTAGTAGTAATCACACCAAACTGAAACCTTATGGTTGGGGGCCCGTGGGTGGTTTACTTTCCCTGTATGAATCATCACACATCACACTCGCTTTTTGGAAAGTTCTCATATCACTACGTTTGAAAAGCCAGTTGTATTCCACCTCACCTTCAAAATTATTTTTATTCAGAAATTCAACTGTCTGTCATTTGGTAAACCAGCCTATGGCACTTTAACAGTGTGTGTAAATCAGGCATTTCTACGAACATTTGTAACGCTATAGGCCTAGTCTACTTTATGGCAAAATATTTTTTTATTTATAAACTAAACTAAACTGCCGGTCATTAAGAAAACATAATGATTGTGTCATTGTAGCTTTGTGTAACCCAGACATCAGCAACGTTCATTTTATCATTTTATACGACCTATCACTCTCGTGGCTGCCTGCACTTTCCCTGTCGTCATGGCTGCAACTTTCGCACTCGTTTGTGCTTTTTAGCGGCGTGTTCATCAAGTCCCGGGACGGCCGTCTGAGCCTCATGGACCATGTCAACAATGAATGAAATGAGCTCAATGAGTGTTATCAATTTGAGCGAGTATGCTACACATTTTTTTTCTAAAGATACAGGACTGCTGCAGACAATGAGCTGCCAACCACCATAATGTAATAGCAACCCAAAATAATGAACTTGCTGTCCTTATAAAAAATAGAAAATAAAAAGTTGGTCTCAGCATGCACATAGGTTACTCAAGTGTATAAAGAAATGAGCCTAATACATAAAATATTTGTCTCACTCCTACATACATATATCTCGTAAATTGGTGAGCCATAGAATATCCCACAGTCAAGATTATTTCAAGATTCCAATCTATCCCACCTAAATATGAAATTATTTCTACTGACATGCTTCCTGGTGACATAAAAACACAAATGGTTTCCCCTTGATATAAAGGCTGACATAAGAGACATAGGCTATGCAAGATGGGTACAAATCCCAGACTGTCCTGAAAAATAAACAAAAACAAGATATAGAATGTATACAATGACAAATTCAAGGTCTCAAAGGGTTAATGCTGCTTTCCAAAAAAACTCACCAGAAGTTGTTATTTAAGGGGTTATTTTACTAAAAAATATTCTGGGGGAGCATCCCCCAGACCACCCTAACTAAGCTGAGTTACCAACCTTTTGAAGTGGGGGGCCCATTTCACATCTGAGCCCAGTGGCTGATAATTTGCCCATGTGTGCACACCTTTTGCTACATAGTACGCAAGTTTTACGCACTTATTTTAATAAATGGTGCACTCATCTTTGTAAATAGTGCACTTACTTTATTAAATTCTACACACAAGTGAAACATTTTAGTGAGTGAGCAGTGCCCCCACCCCAAATCTCACTCCAAGCTGAGGTCAAAACTTGAGAACCCTGGTGACGGAAACACACAATTTGCAACACTGTCTGGTTGTAGGGTGAAGCAGAAAGAATAACCACTTTTTAATTAAATGTAGGCTAATTTACAAAGACATTGTGCCACACTGAAAGCTAATATTGTGTCACTGGCAATTTACATCTGCCCTCTGTCAAACACAATTGCATTTTCAGCTCTGAACAAAACCGCTCACGTTCAAACGAGCATTTTGTTTCATTCGTCCTGGTAGCCTAGAAATCTAGACACACCCTAGCGGCGGCAAATGAATTTGCTCAGCCTGTACGTCTAGTAGCAAACCATAGGAATTTCTATTGGCTGACGCCGTGGACGTCATCCAATCACAGCGCTCTATATTTTTAGAGAGTCTTAAGGCGGGCTTAACAGGATGACGACAGTCCTACGACAGTGAACAACAAGGAAGGTGGCTATGGCGAACGAAGAGCGGTTGTTTGAATCGGCATTGGCGTCAACTTTAGAGGAGTTGGACTTGTGCTTTTCTTTGAAAGTTGAGCAACACAATGCACTTAAGTCATTCCTTTCGAAGAAGGATGTATTTGCCATTTTGCTGACCGGATACGGATATGGTCGTAGCGCTGGCCTATTGCATGCCTAGGCAGTTTGAAAGAAAATTCTCTGCCCGCCCCTTGGATTAAGCAAGGTGAATGGGTCGATTCCAGACTATACATTTCAATGATATAGGATGGCCCGCCAGGCTACCTTTCTGGCTGACCGGGACATATAAAGCAGGAATGGGAGCAAGAGACTGAAACGTTCAAAGCAATTATGCCGAAATTGTTTCAAGGCAAACACTGAAGTGTAGCATTCGAGTTATGCTCGCATAGCACACCAATTCAAAAGTAGCCTACCCTATGTGTTTTCTGTCAGCTACGTGTCCAGCTACTGTAGGCCTATAAATGAACAGAATCAAACCGTTTTCAGTAGCCTACCACTGTTGCAGTACCCCTTACATGTTTGTACAATGTTGCATATTCCAACATAAGGAAGCAGTTAAGAAACCTCTAACTCCCTGTCTTAAACCAACGTGATAGCAGCTTCAAACATGCGTCAGCAGCTATCGTTAATGTATTTGTTTTTTACAAAAAACCCGGCTTCTTCAACAGGGTGTGCTATCGTCATCGTGTAAAGCCCGCCTCAAGGGTTCTGATTGGTGCCTAGATCTAGGAAAATTGGAAATGGGCTAGAATGGGTTCTTGGTCAGACGGACTTTCAGGGCGAATCTCGAATTTGCCGGAAGTACGTCTGGGTTTTTCCCAGGCTAGTATTTGGAGACTGCTATCTAAGCAAAGTAGAGGACATTTGACATAAATTACTTTTAGAAACGTAACATCTTATCCCCTCTCTCACAGCTGAGTTAGGAGATGATCTTATCCCCCTCTCTCACAGCTGAGTAAGGTGATGAGTGAGATGAGCACCATCTACAGCACGGCCACGGTGTGTAAAGTGGACGATTCCTTTGACTGCCAGACTCTAGAGCCAGGTAAACACAGCGTTCATGATCATGACTCTAGAGCCAGAGCCAGGTAAACACAGCGTTCATGATCATGAGTCTAGAGCCAGGTAAACACAGCTCTAGTGATCATGACTCTAGAGCCAGGTAAACACAGCTCTCATCATCATGACTCTAGATCCAGGTAAACACAGTTCTAGTGATCATGACGATCAAGGTCTTGATGAATGTTCTGTGATTATCGGTTATGCTCCGTAATGAGGAGGAAATAATGACCAATATATAGTTTCCTTGTAGGAAAGTGGCTAGCAAACACAACCCTGCAACACCGAGGGCCTTTTAAAGGGACACCAGGCAACGTTTTCGTGTTAATTAATCATCTTCGTAAGTCGGTATATGGTTAAATGACTCATTACAGGGCGAAAGAAGGCTCTCTCGCCCGACCCTACTGCCTGTAGAAAGAATATCCCACTTGCAAGTTCGGTGTATCCTACCCGCCGACCGAAGCTTGATCAGTTTACAGCACAGAGGCAGGCTAACGAAACGCTAGAGATTGTTGCAAACGTGTGTATAATGGCAGAGCCGGGCGAAGAAGCAGCTTAAAACCCTTGACGGAAGATGCAAAGAAAAGGAAAAGAGCTTCAGACCGAGCGAGGGGGAGTTTCGTAGAGAAAAAGCATCAGGCTTGCCTGGTGTCCCTTTAAGGTTGTGACTATTGAAGGGTGTAAATATGGCTTGGCTGATGGGAATGAGAAGATAGTAGATGGATTTTTATGGGGTCTGTCTCAGAGAACAGTGATTTGAAATGAACCAGGCAGACAGCACCTAAGAGGTGAGCATTGCCCATTCAATGGGAGGAAATTCATTAGATGTGCACTTCAAGCCACAGTTAATGCCTTTCTGAGACACACATTATCTGTGCAGAAAGCGTACACTGAGAGAAATGCTTACTGAACATCAGTGATGCGATATTCTGTATTATCAATGAGACTGGACAACAGTATGTCTTTTAACCAGCCAGCATATTTACAGTTTAGCAGGTACACATACAGACATCTGTATGAGTCCTAGCAGTGGAAGCCCCCAGAGTGACATGTTTATTCCACAGGCCTGGAGCATGTGATGGCCAACAGCAGAGACTACTATGAGCGACTGCACGTTTGGGAGGGCTGGCGAGTGGAGGTTGGGAAGAAGATGAGGCCGCTGTATGAGGACTACGTGGACCTGAAGAACGAGGCATCCAGGCTAAACGGTACCACCTCAATCACCCTAACCCTAACCCAATCACCCTAACCCTAACTCCAGTCAGCTGAGTTAAACCACTAGGGTTGCCACATTTGATTCGAGAAAATCCGGGACATTTCCCCCCACACCCCCCAACAAAAAAAAGTTATAAATTTAAGTTATTATGCTGTTTAACTTATATGGTGCTTTGTCACTTTAAGGTTGCTTAGTCTAAATGGTTCTCATAAAGCCCTTTCATTAGCTCTTGCAAGATATAAGGCTATAAACTCTAACCTTGTTTGTTTGTGCCACATTGATAACACAATATTAACAATAGGCTCCTACACTATGCATAATACTAAGTTACAAGCAGTTATGCATTTCTTATATTAAAGAAGCACTATGCAACAATATTAGCAAAAATTACCTTAATTATGCAGGTTGGGCTCCCCATGCAGCTTCGGTAGCAAGTGACTGCTACGTAGGGTTGGCAACTTTCTGATATGAAAATAAGGAAGGGGGTTGGTTAATACACTTCAGTATTAATCGCATCCACTTCAGTAAGTGGGGGTATTGAAATGATGTATGTATTATTGTACTAAATAGTGCATCATTTTACAAAATTGGACTCCTTTCCCTGCTGCTGTGACTTTCTACATTACAGAGCAACTAGGCTAGACACGCACATGTAACTACATTGTGGGAACTGGGGTCACAGCTGGGGTCAGCTGTGGTTGCGCGACAGTTGCTAGATAGTAAGGTAAACCCTATTTCTGCTGCCAATCAACAAAAAACATGCCTTTTATGTCTGTTTATGTAGGCTACACAGGATTTGATGTATGATAAACACAACCAAGAACAAAACCGAATAGCTGTTTCATTTGAAACTAGCACAAATTATAATCAAATGTTCGTTTTCACCAAAAAACGGGACAATTCATGTCCTGGAAAATATTATTAATTTTCCAGGAGTCACTCAAAAATCCAGTACAACCCTATCAACCACCCTAACCCTATACCCCAGGCTCAACAGTGCCACTCCAGTCAGCTGAGCCAGCTCAGTTCAGCCACACATAGCCATAATGAGCGGTACACTAACTCAGGTTTCACCATGAATGAAACAGAAATGATAATCATTGTGACAAAGTGCAGTCCAGCCTTTAAAGATGTAAGTGGTGAACTAGAGAAAGTTTTTCTATAAAGCCCCAACGTGTACATACTGTATGTGTCAAACTGACTCCATTGAAAAGACCAGATGTCTACATTGAAGTATCTGAATAGCATTATCTTCGTGCTGTTTACTGACAACAGAATGGTAGCAACACTGACTACAAAAAGCACTACCAAAGCAGCGCACCTGAGTGTAAACATGTAATCGCTGACGACAACAAATGGCTTAGTAGGTCTACATCCATAAATTGTACTCATTCAGAGTGGTGTTAAAACATGGACAACAATGCTGCTTTTCATACTATCAAAGGATTCAAGGACTATGGCGATTACTGGAGATGGAACTATGAAACCATTGAGGATGGCAAGTATAAGTACACACGGGATGAGCTCATGGATGACGTCCATCAAATTTATAAAGAGGTTGGTTCTGTGTTTTTTTCAGTAGAGACATTTAGCAGAAGTAAAGGAAAGAAATCAATTTTTTTAGATTTTTGTACAAATCTCTTTGTACAAAAATTGCGGGGAGTTTATTTGTAAAGGGGATCTATTTTAGATTGATTGGTTTCCTCATCTAGATCTTACCCCTGTACACGGAACTGCACGCGTACGTGAGATCCAAGCTGCAGCAGACATACCCCAACCATATCAGCTCAGATGGAGGCCTTCCTGCCCATCTCCTGGGTAAGTGTTAAGTGAAACAGGTCAAGAGGAAATGCAGCTGTCGAGCTGAATTTGAATACTCTCTGTATGAATGATCCACCAGAATTAAGGGCTGTTCACAACAGGAACGATAACTATAAAGACAACAGTAATTAGGCCAACAACAATATAAGTGTCCACACTGACCAACAATGGATTCAAACTGGCTGTCACCTTTTTGTTCTTAAAATTGCACTAAAAGTATTGCTATTCATGTTGTTATCATCACAGTATGCTGTGCATTCGTATTAACTAGAGCAAAACTGTGTCCTGATGTGAACAACCCTTGGAGCTGGCTAGCAATATCTGTATGTTATATATTTTGATGCATCATAGTTTTACACAACAGACCATGGCAACAGCTTGTTTTCAAAGTATGATGTACTTCTAGGTGATATGTGGGGAAGGTTTTGGACAAATTTGTACTCACTCTGTGTCCCGTACCCTGAAAAACCTGATATTGACGTCAGTAACGCTATGGTTGAACAGGTAATAAACTTCATCTTACAGTGTAGGTAGCATCCATGCTAATTAATGGCTTCATTATCTAACAACTGCATCTCATTTAGTGGGATTTGGCAATATCAAAATGTTCTCCATTGGTGGGGTTGTGGTGTGGTGGAGGCAATCATCCTAGTCCTTCACTTCACCTTGTCTATCTTTCGTTTCTTTAATGTCTAGAAATGGACTGTTGACAGGATGTTCAAGGAGGCAGAGTCATTCTTTATGTCAGTTGGCCTTTACAAAATGAATGACAATTTCTGGAGCGACTCAATGCTTGAGAAGCCAGATGATGGTAGGAGGGTGGTGTGCCACCCAACAGCGTGGGATATGGGCAATCGCAAGGATTTCAGGTACAGTAGACACTCAAAAGTGTCTTTTAAAGCTTTTCTGTCACCCTCACCCAAATGAACATGTTGTTTACTGCATCTGGGGCCCGGGACAGAGGCCTCCCCGAGGCCCCCCACCCCCCAACATATATTACTATTATTATTATTATCAATATACATAAGACAGAGAGAGAGAGGCAATTAAATTATGACAGACATAATGTAAAAATGAAATTTGCATTTATATTGTGGAACCGTATAACCAACATACAATTGTACCAACATACAAAAAACAAGTAGCCTACAAACATGGGGCAATGCACACAAAAAATCAACCATGAAATATTACATTATTACCATCAATTACTTCAACTAAGGCTTGAAAACTGCCAGTGGTACCCAGGTCAGACTAAAATGTGCAACTCCCGAACTCTGAACTCATGAAACATTGTAGCCTAGAGCCACATCATGATGAGCCACATCATGATGCATTGTAACACGCTGTCTGTAATACACTGTAACACGCAGCCCTAGTATAGCCAGCCACGACATCAAATACATTGAAACACGCAGTCTAGCGCACACACACAGCCCAACCACATCAAATACAAACAAGGGGGGTGTCGCAGCCGATAACGGTAACGTTGTCAGGGACAGGGATATGCCTAGACGTGGACTTATCCCTATTTTGATCCTCGTTTTGAAAAAAGTGGACAGGTCACCTGCAGGAATGAATGGGATGGTACACACACACCCACCTAACTTTCAACGCTTTGATAATATTAGTCCCGGTTAGGTTCCTGCATTTGTTAGTTAAAAAGTAGCCTACATACTGTAGTAGGCTAATAACATCCACATGCAATATCTTTATAACAACAACGCCTAACAACGACCTATTTATTTGGACAACTTTGTATAGCCCTATAAAGTTACCTAGTTTTGTTCTAGCGAAGGCTACGTTCACGTATGGCTTTAAACAGTGGTAATGCTAGCCTAGACTTTTGACAAGCAATAATCTTGCCTACCTTGTGCTTGCGGCTTGCCCATTTGAAATAGGCCTAACTCCTCTCGCTTTGCTGTCTCCATCCTTTCTGTTTTCGTTGTTTAAAAAACTTGTTATATCCATGATGAGTCTCGCGTTAATGAATTAGCTTATACCATTATGTGCTGATAGAAAACAACAAGCTAGCCTCCAACTTCTGTATCATGCCTGTGTATCTCTCCTGCTCAAACAAAAGGTGCGCGCGTGCATAGTTCAGCATTAAGTTGATTTTGATAACGTTACAAACTTTACTTTACAGAAAATTGTATAGCCTACTGGCATGCAGTTAATGGAATAGGCTACTGTGCAGAGTTGAGAAGTTTTTTGTAGCCTAGGCCAATTTGGTGTGAATACACGCACATAGGGGAAATTCGACCAACCCCTGTACCTGTCCTCTGCCAGCGTGAAGAGGACACTAGCCACCATTAACCCACGCAAAGCAGCAGGCCCAGACAACATACCAGGCCGAGTGTTTAAGGACTGTGCAGAAAAACTGAAGGATGTTTTTACAGACATTTTCAACACCTCTCTGGAGCAAGCAGTCATCCCATCACTTTTCAAAGCTGCCACCATCATACCCGTGCCAAAGAAATCATCACCATCATGCTTGAATGACTACCGTCCTGTAGCACTCACGCCCATAATCATGAAGTGCTTCGAACGGCTAGTCATGTCACACATCAAAGCCATCCTACCCCCCACCCTGGACCCCTTCCAGTTTGCATACCGAGCCAAATGATCCACGGAGGATGCAATCTGCTCTGCCCTCCATCCAGCCCTCACCCACTTGGACAATAAAGACTCATATGAGAGAATGCTGTTCATAGACTTCAGTTCAGCATTCAATACCATAATACCACAACAACAAACTGGACAAGCTAGGATTCAGCACCTCCCTCTGCAACTGGCTGCCGGACTTCCTGTTGCAGAGACCACAAGCAGTACGTGTCGGGAACAACACCTCAAGCACTCTGACCCTGAGCACAGGGGCCCCGCAAGGGTGTGTGCTCAGCCCCCTGCTATTCACACTGCTAACACATGACTGTACAACCACTCACAGCTCCAACCATCTGGTGAAGTTTGCGGACGACACAACACTGGTGGGCCTCATCACTAAGGGCGATGAGGCTCACTACAGAGCAGTAGACCTGCTGGCCAAATAGTGCAAAGACAACAACCTCCTGCTGAATATCAGCAAGACCAAGGAGATTGTTGTCAACTTTCAGAGAGGCCACAAACAAATGCCACCACTGTCCATCGACGGAGATGCTGTGGAGAGAGTGAGCAGCACAAAAATTCCTGGGGGTGCACATCAGCGACGACCTCTCCTGAACCACCAACACAGCATCACTGGCGAAGAAAGCCCAGCAGCGCCTCTACTTCTTGCGCAAATTGAAGAAGGCAAGTGCCACGCCTCCCGTCATGACTACATTCTACAGAGGGACCATAGAGAGCATCGTGTCCAGCTGCATCACAGTGTGGGGCGGAAGCTGCACAGATCAGAATAGGAAGACCCTCCAGCGCATTGTTAACACAGCTAAGAGGATCATTGGAGCACCACTCCCCTCCCTGCAGGACATTTACACCATCCGCCTCACCCGCAAAGCACTAATGATTGTCAAGGACACAACCCACCCTGCACACGATTCAGCTTCCTGCCCTCTGGAAAGAGGTACAGGAGCCTCCGCTCCCGCACCACCAGACTTGCAAGTAGCTTCATCCACCAAGCAATCAGGATGCTGAACACTCTACCCACTCACCCATCACTGACAGCCACCCCACCCACCAGCCAGCCAGGAACCTAGGATCCTGTCTACCCTAACCCCCCCCCAACACCTCCCCAGGACCGCCCTGTGGAACTGCACTGTGACTGCGCAGCCTAACGTGTTGCAAGCCTGATATACTTGAAATGACTGCATATCAATGTAAATATACAGTACACACAAGCACAAGTTTAAACTTCATGTAAATGTTATCAATGTTATTTATCACTCTGCCACAATGCTGCTGCTACTACTACTCTGTCAGAAGGTTACGCTAGGACTATGTAAATATACAACACAACTACCTCTATTTTTTGATATATATTCTATATTTCTATATTTTGATATATGTTCTATATTTCAGTCTCGCACTTTAATGTCTGTATGTGGTATGTCTGTATATTTTTATTTTTTATTGTCTATGGCTATGTCTATGTCTAAAGTATGTCTATGTCTGTATTTAAAGTATGTCTATGTCTGCATGGGAAAGTAAGAAACGAAATTTCAATTCTTTGTATGACCAGTGCATGTAAAGAAATTGACAATAAAGCCGACTTGACTTGACTTGACTTGACTCTCTCGTTGTTGAGTAGCTTGGCTGATACGCACAGTGCGTACGGCCATGGTTTTGGCGCGCCTTACTGAGAACGTCTGGCTGAAGCTCTCTCTTTTTTCAAGATCCGCTTTCATATTTCCTAATTGTCTCATGCGAAGCCATTGTTGTCTGTGATAGCATGCATTGATACGGGCAAAGACAGGTGCCCAATGCCCAAACGCGGCCCTGGGTGGCGGATAGTTCGATGGAATGAGACATGAAAAACTACACATTTTACTTGCTTTTGATGTCGCAATACATCATACATTCATAAAATCATGCAACATATTCTACCTTGTCTGTAGACATTGTTATTTTCAAAGCCGGTGCTGGATAAACAAATAGCGTGCGTGCGACAGAGGAAAAGTGCTTTGCCGTTGCTTTAACACCTTTTAATCTTTAACACCACCACTTCTCCCCATACAGTACGTCCTTTCCTATTTCACACCTCCTCTTTTGTTCTGCGTCACTTGTGGTTTTCTCACTTTTTCTCTTTTTTTCTTTTCCCTTTCTCACATCCTCTCATCCATGCTGCTCTCTTCTTTTTCTCTTCCTCTATATCTTGCAGAATTAAAATGTGTACAAAAATCAACATGGACGACTTCCTGACTGTCCATCACGAGATGGGGCACAACCAGTACCAGATGGCCTACAGTAACCTCTCCTATCCCCTGCGAGACGGAGCCAATGAGGGCTTCCATGAGGCGGTGGGGGAGATCATGTCACTGTCTGCTGCCACCCCATCACATCTGCTGGCCCTGGGTCTTCTGCCTGCTGACTTCAAAGAGGACAAAGGTTAATTGAAGGCACACTGAAGACGGCTTGACGCCGAAACGCAGTCAAGGGCATGGTGCAATAAATCCTTTTAAAAGTGTAATACACACTAATGCTGATGCAATAAATCCTTTTAAAAGTGTAATACAAACTAATGCTGATGCTAATGCTGAAACTTAAATAGAATATAGGATACTGCGACACACACTTTAATGTCGCACACACGTTATTATTAGGCTGGCTGCAGACTGCCAGTGTGGCGTGAGCGTAGCGTGTCTTTTGCGTGGCGTCTATTCACACCACAAATGTGTCTGACGTGCGGCGGCCCCTCTTCCTACTAAAGTGCCCATATTATACTTTTTTTCAACAAGTCAAAATAGGCCTATGGGTTGCACAAAACATGTCCCTGAAGCTGTTTGCAAAAAAATCCCCTCAGATTACACGTTATCCGCAACTCCTTTCTTGCCAGTTTCAGTCTCTTTCAGACTCTTTCATGGTCCTAAGAGAAGCCAGGGAATACAAGTCATGTCGATGACATGGTGTTGGAGGATTCGGAAGCCTCCAACTGCCAGTGATAATAAAATGCAATTTATTATGCAGGAGTAATAAAGAATGTGTGACAAACGTCATTGATGGTTTTGTTTGAATTTTTCGTAGTAAAGTGGCCTAATAGTCAAGGTATTGGGTCAGCCGAAATGTCTGCTAAATACACTAACCATAGCAGAATCAATTCAGACACCTGCATGTATGATGCAACATGGCCTAACAATGTTAAATGACAATGGGCAAAACTTTATTTGGGTCGGTATATAAGCCCAGTAGAGTTGATGTAGCTTATTCAAAAGTTTAAAAGCATTTGTGAAATTGGCTGCCTATTACCAGGTGGTAGCCCAGCATAGGCTAGGCAATGCTATATGGCCTTCGGCCTCGTACCTACGGTGGAATTACAGCCGCGGGGATATCGTTTACCAACCCCGCTCCCACTCGTGTCATATTGCACAGATATGCTAACAAGAACGAGACGTGCCCTGGGGAGTTTCTGTTTGAAATACGGATGATATCAGATGTGTAAAAGATTACTGAACAGGTCTACCGGGCCCAGACCCAGGGGCCCAAAGGCTTAGGGGCCTCTGAAGCCCAAGCTTTTCACATAAAAGTGCCCAGGGGCCCAGTGGCTCATAACCCATCCATGGACATGGAGGGAATGACATTGGTGCCACTGATGTTGAGTGAGAGGGTCTGGACATGAGGGTGTTTTGGGCCAGTGAAGAGTATTTCAAATGTATTGCAGTAGAGTTGTAGCCTAGCCATGGCCACACCAGGTCACTAGCGTTTCAATCAGTCGGTAGATTAACTGCCCAATCAGCAGTGGCTTGACGCTATAGATTCGAAACCGAAAGAGCGGTAGGAGCAGTGCCCGCAAACATCAATGATTTCAAAGTTACCGGTATGTCCGTCACCATGCTAGCTTGTAAACAGATCCCAATCATGAGTGACCAGACTCTATTCATTTCATGTCTTGCTTTGCCAGGCTGGTAAAGTTGAGGAAAACTCTGTTGCAGCCATGATTTCATGTCAGTGAGGCAAAGGTGAGGTGGTGGTGGACTGTGCGGTGGATATGATGTAACAAATTTCCATAGTTTCTGACATCAACCTCTCTCAACTAACCCACAAAAACTCAATGCACAATTTTGTTTCACACCTGGAGTGTTTGTAGAAGCATCAGAGACCCAAATCGAAGTACAAAAGCACAGCAAAAGTGTGTTTTGCATAATATGGCCCCTTTAACAAACAGACCATCCTCTGAACCATTTTGAATCCATCCTCCCAGTTTTTGCGCGATACTCCCACTCTTTCCTGTACCTTTTTGTAAATGTATCTGCACGAGTAAGAAATGCACAACTCACCTCAAAGCAATCCTGTTCTTGGCATGACATAACTAAGCATGTATTTGCACAGGTTGGCTAACTTTACTTGAAGTTTTGAAATAGCACATTAGAGGAATAACTGGTTTTGCTCCTCCAGACACTGAGATCAACTTCCTGTTGAAGCAGGCTCTCACCATCGTGGCTACGCTGCCATTCACCTACATGCTGGAGGAGTGGAGGTGGCAGGCATTTCAGGGGACCATACCGAAGGACGAATGGATGCTGCGGTGGTGGAGCATGAAGTGAGCTGCTCCTCTCTGGTTGATTGATTGATTGATTGATTGATTGATTGATTTTATTTGACCATCAATTTTTCAGACACAATACAGCATCGCACAATACAATGACATTACAACAAAAGGTCGGGATAACATAATAATGATCTAAGGCTTATTTCCATTGTGGTCCATTTGGGGAGGTCCATATAAACCACTTACATCACCCTTGAGCGCATTTCATGTACTGACTGAATGCCCTGATAGTCTCATAAGCAGTGAACAAATATGTATGTCTGAAAAAAATTGACAGAGCTCTGAGAAACCGACTGCATTTCTCCCAGTGTTTGATGTTATCCGTGGTGACCTGAGTTTCTCTTCTCTGTCCACCTCACAGGAGAGAGTTGGTCGGTGTTGTTGAGCCTCTTCCCAGGGATGAGACGTATTGTGATCCTCCAGCTCTGTTTCATGTCTCTGGAGACTACTCCTTCATCCGGTGAAACAGAATTGCTCTCGGGGATGACGTTATAAAGAGGAAAATGCATCACCTCTTCAAATATTATAAAGCTGTCTGGATTCTAACGGTCTTAATTTTCTTGATGCCCTGTCATTTAGATACTTCACAAGGACCATCTACCAGTTCCAGTTCCAGGCAGCTCTGTGTAATGCTTCTGGGCATGTTGGTCCTCTATTCAAGTGTGACATCACTAATTCAACACAGGCAGGCAACAAACTTAGGTACACAACGTAGGATATGTTACGCATATCTCACTTTTTCATGACGAGATGGTCAAATTCATTTTGTAGAATCATCTAAGTTTCAGTATCATATTAATTCAAAAACAAAAGAGAGAATTGGTGAAACTTGAATTATCATAGGAAAATAGTATGTGTACACACACATGGAAAAACATGTGAAAAACAGTGGCCTTAACAAAAAATAGGTCGATGTTGGAGTTGGGGAGATCAAAGTCTTGGACCAAAGCTTTGGAACAAATTTCTGGAGAAACGAAGATGAATTCCCAGCCCCTTCTAGACTACTTTAAAGATCTCTATGACTGGCTGAAGAAGGATAATGATGCTAACAACAGAACACGAGGATGGAACCAAAATATGGACCCATGTAAGTATAGACCCTTTTTAACAATAAAAACAAAAGCAATGCTTGAACGTTCTATTTGGTTCCCAATCTACTTCCTCTGCATTAAGATAACATATGGAATGTTAAAACAGAAGCCTTGTGGGGCCAACTATGATGCTGATAATGGAACTCTCTTGAAAGGGTCCATAAGGCCCGACCCTTACTGACCCTTAAATGTGTTGTGGACACTGAAATACTGAAACAAAAACTAACAGATATGCTATTTGTGACTGTCCAGATTCTGAGAACGCTTTCAAAGTGAGGCTGAGTTTGAAGGCTGCTTTAGGGGAGCAGGCTGTAAGTCACCAATCCCAAATTCAATGAGAGGGAAAGATACACCACTTCTACATCACTAGCTCTTAGTTTGTACTGATATCACTAATCACTTGCTCCCCAGTATGCCTGGAGCACCGATGAGATGTTCCTCTTTAAGACCACCATAGCCTATGCCATGCGACGGTACTACTCACAGAAGGGCGAGGAGCTCAAGTTTGTGTAAGTATTTCACAATTACATTCCACCTGAGAAATGATGATGGAGAGATAGGGCTACTGTTGTTTTCTTAATCAAGATCAGTTCATAGCATGTCATTTCATCTCAGAATTTTAGAGGTAGAAGTGTGCAGGTTCCCACTCTGAATAAACAGCAAAACCAAGTCTTATCAAAATACCAAAATATCTTTAATACAAACTGTAGACAACAGAGCAAATGAATTTCCAGAATTCTATTCCTATAATGCTTTTACAGTAGTGCTAAGAGAATGCCATTACAGTAGTCATTGCTAATAGAATGTTATTGCAGTAGTGGTAAGAGAATGCTATTGCAGTAGGCTAGTGCTAAGATAATGTTATTACAGTAGTACTAAGAGAATGCTATTGCAGTAGTCATAGTAGAATGCTATTGCAGTAGTCATAGTAGAATGCTATTGCAGTAGTCATTGCTAATAGAATGCTATTACAGTGGTCGAGTGAGTCTGGAGGCAGTTTTTGTGATGTGGTTGACATGTAGTGGGAAAGAGAAAGTGGGACTAAAGATTATTGTAGGTTGCAAGGTTGCCAATGTGGGCAGGGATAGATTACAGAACAGGTCTACCGGGCCCAGGCCCAAGGGCTTAGACAATTTTTTGGGACTCCCACGGGTCACGGTAGTCCCGCGGGAGTCCTGCTGTACGGGAGTCAATTGCATGTATTGAATAGAGTTGTAGCCTAGCCACGGCCACACCAGGTCACTAGCGTTTCAATCAGTCGGTAGATTACCTGCCCAATCAGCAGGGGCTTGACGCTATAAATTCGAAACCGAAAGAGCGGTAGGAGCAGTGCCCGCAAACATCAATGATTTCAAAGTTAACGGTATGTCTGTTACCATGCTAGCTTGTAAACAGATCCCAATCATGAGTGACCAGACTCTATTCATTTCATGAATGAGTCTTGCTTTGCCAGGCTGGTAGAGTTGAGTCATGTCAGTGAGGCAAAGGTGAGGTGGTGGTAGACTGGGCGGTGGATACAGACCTCTGAAGTTCGCCTACAAAAAAGCTGCCATCTTTGAAATCCGGTATCTTGTGATTTTTCCTATGGGAAAATAACATGGGGATTTTGAATTATCGCACCTGTTAAACTCTCGCGGGGACAAAGAAGTCTGAAATGCAGATGTTTTGCTCAACACACTTTTGTCCTCTGCCTTTAAGTGGGTACTGTGATCTTCGGTGATATTTCGGTTTGATATTTCCACTGATTGCAATTGCTTCCAGGCCAGATGACCTACACTTTGTTCTTTTCAGGGCAGACAACGTGCACGTGTATAAAGAGACCAAAAGAGTGTCTTTCTACTTTGTTGTGACACATCCCACTGACTCAGCAAGGATCATACCAAAACATGAGGTGGAGGCTGCCATACGGTGAGATTATACAAACGATCAACTCTACCGTCTCTAGTCCCTCACCCAACCCAGTCACTTAGACGACAAAATCAGAGCATGTAGGACAACGCTGACAGTCAACTGTACCGTCTCTACCACTTACCTAACAGGCTCTGGCTACACTACAGCACATTCGTTTTAATACGGATTTTAGGAACAAATCCATTCTGCATCCACAAAAAACATTTTAGCTCAGCAAGTAGATCCATTGTGCGTCCACATTATTACCATTGATACGCAAATCTCATGACCATTCACAATTTGTCAAATCCCACATCCCCTATGTTACTGTTGCTAGGTCAGATAAACAATGGCCATGCCGTGTTAAAAACCTGCATTAAAGCCCCCCTGTGTAAGAATTTCTCCCATCTAGTACCGGTAGGTTAGCCTGGCGAGCCAGACCCACATTAAAATGTAGGGTCTGGGCACTCACTGTTTGCAGTGCTCAGTCCGAGGGGCGGGATAATCAGTTGTCTTTCAAATTCCCTCTGCACGCAATAGGACGCAATAGGATATTTGTTTTCAAGTAGCAGGGAATTCAAGCCAAACCGTTGCAACTCTGCCATCAATCATTATGTTAAGCCCACCAAACGACTCTATACACGATTTCAATGTCCTGATTAAGTTTCGATTTCTGGAGCTCACAAGCAAATGTAATTTGCTGCCGCTAGGGGCGCGTCTAGATTTCTAGGCTACCGGTAGGTAGGTGTTATATTGCAACCCTCCTCTCAAGTGCTGCCTCGTTTAGAACTACGGTAGCCGTTGCACATCAAAAACTGGCACTAGTTCTCTACACGTGTCAAAATATAAACCTTTCTCTGAATAAGCAATAACAAAATATTAATATAATTTTGTGTACTAACTAGGTTAGTTTTTTTTCAACTGTCTCTGCGTCTAGAGACTAGAGATCAAGTGAGACAGTGACAGATCACAAACAAAGTTATTTTTCTCTTTATTTATTTTGTTGGAAAATACAATGTCCGAATGTTAGGAAGACATGTGGCTTGTAGAAAATGGGTTCGTAACTTACATTGCTGAATGTAGGGAAATTCTGCAGATGAATAGATGAAAGATAATATTTTTTCTATGCATGCAGACTGTAAAGACTGTAAAGCTGTATTTCGCATATGTCCCTTGCTGGCCACCGTTATTTCAAAAGGGCAATGAGAGTTGCCCCTGCACTATGTAGATGTAAATGAGGATTTCTAAGCCAATAGGTATGCTTTGAATTGATGGTGGTGGTAATTAAACATGAATGGGGCCACATTTATGAATGGGAAATGTTGATTTTGTTAACAAACAACTGAAAACGTTACACAGGGGACCTTTAAAACTCGTAATTGTGATTCTTGAAAATCATGACAAACGTACAGTCAACAAGTATGGGTATGAGGGGATATAAAATCTGAAAAATGGGCAATGTCTGCCAAGTTACTGCCTGGGTGCACTAGACAGCTCTTAGTTTCAATTGCATGCTACTTCCCGACATGATTACTAGGGCTGTCAGCGTTAACACGTTAATTGCGATACGATTAAAGGAGAATTCCGGTGTGATATTGACCTAAAGTGTATTGAAACATGATACCGAGTGTGAACGTATGTCTCATAGCCCATCTCGGCTTGTCCCCTGCACTCCAAAATCTGGCTCTAGTTAGCCGATGCTACCAACAGCTTTTTCAATAGTGGTGCTTCAGCATCGGGCTAGCCATGCAAATAAATCACTGTTTTACACCCATTTACGAGGCTCAATGTATCTCCACACTTCATTGGTAGACTTCCGAGGGCCCTGACATTTAAAACGAGACATTGAGAACTTTAAAAAGCACTGGTAGTTTACTTACAAGACGATTTATACAGACAGTATCTTCACGAAGTTTAGCGTTTGCAGCCATCTTGAATTTAGTCACGATAAGTCGAGCAACGAGTAAGAATGAACAGGTATGATAAGGGATCAGATTCCAAAAATAATTCAGTGGAAATGCATGGATTCCAGTTGCTGCTACTGGAAGAAACTGGAATCCATGCATTTCCACTTAATGCTATTAGCTATTAGACATACGTTCACACTAGGTATCATGTTTCAATACACTTTAGGTCAATATCACACCGGAATTCTCCTTTAAGGACCAAGCATAACGTGTTCATTTTTTTTAATCGAATGCCACCAAACATTTTCGTTTTACACATTCACTTGTTCTGTTATCAACAATCCTCTTTTGCTGCTACTATTTTGACCCTTTGATGCACAGTTTCTTGTCTTCAATGACAGTAGCTGGTGTCGGCTCAGTCGACATGGAATTAAACTCCAAAACACTTCAAGTTTAAGCAATAATCTATGAGCTAAACATTGTTTACACTCCTACACTGTTACACGTGAACTGAACATAGTTAAAGGAACCATATGCAAGATTGTGGCCAAAACTGGTACTGCAATCACTTTCAAAATACTGAAGAGCGGTGTATCCCCTCCCCCTCCCCCCTGACTCGAGGTTGCACACGCGGATGGCGAAACACTACTGACTTCGTGATTAGTAGATAGATGGAGGGTGGTGCATCAGTTCAAAACACAACATGACATGACAAAACACAACATCAACAACAGTTGAGGGCTGCAACTTCACTTTTTAAATGACAATATCCTGGCTGGACTACTGTTGTCAGTGATATAAGTATTTGAAATGAACATGATTTCTTAATGTCTAGTGACATATCAGGGCCATTTTATGATTAATTGAAATATTTTTCTTACATACGGTTCCTTTAATGGACTATTTTTGCTATGTACTTCATTAAAATGAGTTGTAGCCCTAGGCTACATTTTGCACGTTTGGCGGCGATGCTGGCGATCATGGACAATGACAGCCACCCACTACACTGCATGCTCAATAAACAGAGGAGCATGTTCAGTGGCAGACTTCTGTCACTGTCATGCTCAACAGACAGGTTGAGGAGGTTCTTTTGTCCCCAGGGCCATCCAACTTTTCAATGTCTTAAATGTTTACATTACTGTGAGTGATTTTTAAGTATGTGAGATATATGTGTTTTTGTTTTGTATGGTTGTATAAGCTACTGGATGCCTAAAATTTCCCTCAGGATGAATAAATTATCTATCTATCTATCTACCTATCTATCTATCTTTCTATTTATCTATCTATCTATCTATCTATCTATCTATCTAGACTGTCCAGAGGGCGCCTCAACAGCGCTTTCCAGCTGAGCGATGACACCCTTGAGTTTGAGGGTATCCTTGCCACACTGGCACCCCCTGCAGAACAGCCGTTTACAGTGTGGCTGGTGGTGTTCGGGGTGGTCATGGGTGTGTCTGTTCTCCTGGGCATCTACCTCATCAGCATGGGCATTGTGGACAGGCGAAGGTAAGGGTGATAAGAGTAATATGCAGCAAATATACTCGAAGCTGGCAGTGTATTCAGGAGCGGACTGGTCATCTGGCATACCGGGCATTGTCCCTTTTGAGCCGACAGAATATAGCCAATACTCTAAGTACTTCCGCTCAATTTAATTTTCCTTCAGTACGTCGTCTGGGTTTGCGGTATAATCGTAGGTTTTCTCCAGCCAATCTTTTCCTGTCCAATCAGCAGTGGCGGTCTTACCTTATATGACGCCCTGGGCGACCACCCTCTATTATTGAATATTGCAAGTAAACTAGCCTATGTCAGCAACAGGTTGAAGTTCATTGAATTTGAACGAGATGTAGATGCAAGCAAGCAGAGCAGATAGACATTGAGCTGCAGGTGGACAGTGTATCCTAGTTGAGGCCTAGTTGGTAACAAGAACTCAGTGATGAAGCAGGTAGGTGTGACATGACATGCTGACAACTGTAATTGATAATGTAATGATAACATAGTAAGGCTGTGCTGTGATCATAATAACAAATAGCGCATATACGTTTCCTTAATGAATGATTTGCAAACCTGGACAGCAAAAGAGTGTCTAAACAACGTTATTGGATCTTATGCACGGAGGGTAAGGGGAATAGGGTCATTCCACGTGAAAACAGCCAATATCGGGGTATCATGTACATGGTACCTCTCAGATTTTGCTGAAAAGCGGTGAAAATATGTTACCAAACGAGGGATTCTGAAGTTTCAGGTCAATATCTCAAACAGTTTGCCCGTGGCGTCCATTTGAATTTCGGGTGCCACAGGCCTAATTGACACATTGGAATTTCACATTTCATCCTTTGCCATTTTTGGAAACCCATAACGTCTGTTCTAATAGTGGTAGAAGGCTGGAAACTGGTGTGGTACTGTAGTTCATTGTAGCCTGTACTACACAATTCTGGAGGCAGAATCAACATTCCTTACTGTTTGGGTGAGAGGTGGGTCACCAAAGTCCTAAAAATGTTGACGGCATGTGTGATTTTTCAATTTTTGGGTGGCCGAAGCACCACAATTAATGATCATATTTATTCTAAACAGGATTATTTGTTATATGTGGGAACATTGCTCTTGCCAAAATTAATTTGAAGGGTATGGTACCACTGGTGGGGGTCATGTGACTCTTTTGAAACCCCATATTTGGACCCCCAAATGACCATGTGGGCACTTGATGATCCTAATGGGATTTATACCAGATAAAGATACATATTTCTTTTAATGAAATAACATTTTTGACTATTAAACTCCATAATATGAATTTTATTCTTCATAATGCACCATTTTCGACAAGGAAAAACTCCCATTAAAAGAAAAAATATGTTTATCTGGTATAAATCCCATTAGGATCATCAAGTGCCCACATGGTCATTAGGGGGTCCAAATATGGGGTTCCAAGAGTCACCTCTGCCGGAGAGGGTTTTTAGACCCCCATGAAACCCCCACCAGTGGTACCATACCCTTCAAATTAATTTTGGCAAGAGCAAGGTTCCCACATATAACAAATAATCTTGTTTAGAATAAATATGATCATTAATTGTGGTGCTAGGGCCACCCAAAAAGTGAAAAATCACACATGCCGTCAACATTTTTAGGACTTTGGTGACCCACCTCTCACCCAAACACTAAGGAATGTTGATTCTGCCTCCAGAATTGTGTAGTACAGGCTACAATGAACTACCACACCAGTTTCCAGCCCTCTACCACTATTAGAACAGACATTATGGGCTTCCAAAAATGGCAAAAGATGAAATGTGAAATTCCAATGTGTCAATTAGGGCCGTGGCACCCGAAATTCAAATGGACGGCACAGGCAAACCGTTTGAGATATTGACCTGAAACTTCAGATTCCTTTGTTTGGTAACATAAGGCATATATTCACCGCTTTTCAGCAAAATCTGAGAGGTGTCATGTACATGGGTGGCTAAGTTGCCGTAGAATGACCCAATATGGATACCTCTGTCAGAGGGATAGCCAGTGATACCTACATTTATACACTTTCAGTGCTCCACGACACTTAGTTGAAAATGTATGCATTTCAGTATAATGCAAGGATTTTGTATTTATTTAGGCGTGTCCGGCCGATTTGAGGGCTGCTTGGGCCAAATATGCCAGGGCCCGAGCCCTGTGTTTTTTTCCCCAGTCCGTTCCTGTGTATAGTGTCTCTCAAATAAATAAATCAAACATCAAATGTGTAAAGCAAACAAATTAACAGCACATGTGGATAACCTGCTTCATCTAGGAAATCCAAGCTGGTAGAAGAGACAAAGTCTGTTACTAACCCTTATGCTGACAGCGCAAATGGCATCGCAAACAGAGGATTTGAGACCGAAGATTATCAAACAGTCATGTAACTTCACTGATGAATAACACGTGAAGGAAATATTTTATGTAGCGATCCTTAAAGTCTGCCACTACAACACAGACAACACACTACACACTTCATGAAGGAAATTGTTTATAAAATGGTCATTATAGACTGTTTTCATAGAAACAATGAATGGAATAAAAATTAGAGGAAGACATGCAAGGTATAGAGAAGATATAAATAACTAATTTCATTTGTTCATTTGTTTTTATTTGAATAAAGGCACATTGTCAAATACTGAGAAACATAATGAAATCAATAAATTAAAATGAAAGTAAATCTGTGAAGATAATATGACAGTAATGTGTTTATAACCTGAAAGATGTTAGATGCTTTGAAATTATGTCTACATCCATAAATAAATGCTATGCTTTCAATGCTGTATGAAGCTTATTCTTGTTTCTGACTGGTGACTTAATTGGGTGCTAAAATAAAATATGTTGAAAGTAAGACGATGTTGTAAGTTGTACAAATCAATGTTGAGTGGAAATGACATGGAAATAGCCTATAATCTTGTTTAGTAAATGTTTGTGAGCGTGTCTTTTAGTACTCCTTTTTTAGTATCCTCATTATTTAGGATACTTAATGAAGTACAGTGAGTCCATTTGTTCTGTTTTCTTCGGTGCAGGCCCTGCATCCACACCCCTCACATGCTGACTCTAAAGTGTGCTCTCCACCCTTGTTCGCTTTCATGAAGAAGACAAATGGCAGATCTTTCTTAGAGATTGACTTTCTTCATCCTTGCATGTCTGTGGTATAATACAAAATAATACAGTTAAAACAAGTAGTTTACCTTCAATTATATCACACATTTGCCTTCAAACCACTTCACCAGGATGCTCTTACTGAAGTTACATGGTGCCTGAATAATCATGATTACTGCATATAAACATCCATGAAGACTATACTGTATGGCGTTAGAAACCATAAAGACTACATCCATGAATAGTTATTTAAATTATGGCATGAGGAACCATAAAGGCTACATTAGTAAATGTTGAAATATGTCAGCTCTTGAAATATGGTTGTCATGACACTTTCCTTTAATGGGCTGGACATTTGACTCCTGTAACAATTGATCATTTATTGCCAAGGTGAACATTTAAACATGTAAATAGGCCTTCACATGTGTTATATCAACATAATGTCAATGTTCAAGAAATAAATGTTTACCACAACTTACCACAACACTCAAATGTACACCAGCATCACTTTTGGAGCATTGCAGGAAGTTGTGACTGCCTGTAAAGTTCAACACAACCCGCATTCCTTTATCTGATCCGCCTTTATCTGTCGTAATAGTAAATGGTTATATTTGCTGAGAGGGTAAAGGAAATTATGGATATGAAATTAATTTAGATAATTATCAGATGAGTATCAAGACATTTCCACAAATCCTAAATGTACATTGTAAATATTTGGTACATACTTTTAGTGTCCTTCAAAATGGCTTTGGGTGTTTTAGCACTTAGAAACTTGTCATAACGGCAGGACATCACTGCATCCACCTTCTCTTCTGAACAAAGAGCACACAAACCACTTTTTACTCTAAATGCAATAAGATGTAGTCACCTATTTTTTTCACAAAGAGCATATCAATATATGTTTACAAGTCAGGACCTCTCTGGGGTGCTGAGACATTCTGGGTGCCATGGGACATCTACTAAGAATGAAAACAGTCTCACCAGTTTCAATCCCGGCACCATTTGGCATCAGCACAGAGTCTTCCAACGGAGCAGCCGGTGCTGCTGCAGTCCTGGCAGGTCTCGCCGTGTCCACAGCCCCGGCCCAACACCATCTCCACGCAGGTGGCCACCAGCAGACCAGCCTCCAGCTCATCCTGGTCACAGCCATCGTCCTCTACCTGCAAGTCTGGGTCAACTGCCATGTCCATGGAGAAGGTCAGGACTGTGCGCTCCTTAAAGACAGCCCTGAAGTCTCCTGTTTTCTCAGGGGCTTTCTTAGGATTGTCTGCCCCAGCATGGTGGATTCTCTGATGGAAAGAAGAGATTCAACATCAGAGATGTAACTTTAGACAACTTTAAAAAATTACCCTCAGCTGTTCTCATTAATCCCGTTTGGTGCTCGTTTCAGTTTTGAGAAGTTGCGAATTTACAAGCATAGGACTGCCTGAAGACAACAGGTTTGCAAACTCTCTTGGAGTTAAATCCTGGATGTCTCAGTCATTAATCTTCAAGAGTTGATCTCCTTGTCTGGATGAGATGCAATTAATGTATTCTCATTTAAACATCCCATCATGTAAACATTTCACATGCATTGGCACACTACTTTCATGTGATATACAGTAGATCAGTGTTTCTTAACCGGGGTGCTGTGGCACCCTGGGGTGCCGTCTGGCATTCTCAGGTGTGCTGCAGAAAAGTGGCTGACATTAGGCTAATAAAATAAAATAGAAATAAATTGATGCAAATGTAACCTGCGAGTGACATAACGACCGTTCCGGGTTACTTCCGGGTAAGCTACATTTTAGCTGCAGCTGTCACCATAAGCTAAGGTTTGCACAGCTGTGGCCACTCATAATTACGTTGATGGTTGCAAGTATAAAACCAGGAAGTGGCCCTCGATGGTAGGCTTATGTCTCGTTCTGGTGTCTATCGGTGGGGAATAAACAGGGATTCTGGTGTGAGGTAGGTTTGTGTTAACCTGACTCGCCAGATGAATTTCGTTCCGTCTAGCTCCACTCACATCCATCTGGGATCAGTGGTGCAAATAACTTACATGTCCAAAAGGGCCTTCGTAAAATGCGTCGCTTGACTGTACATACACATTTTAACGGGCCAAGTTGAAGAGCTGCTGTCCGTTATTGTTTGTGCAAATATAGGCTGATTCATGTTCCCTTGCATTTTGCAACTGGTTAGTCTGGCTTTCGCCAAACCAAGCTCAATCTTTTAAGAAATCGAAAAAGAAATCGCGGGCAGATCAGGCTGGTAGGTGCCCATTAGAAATATTGTTTAATTTTACGATTGAGATATCCACGCACTGGCGCCCCCTCTGCGACGTGTTCGCCCCCCAGTTTCAGAGCTATTGCAAAAATGCATACAGGGAGTTATGACAAAACCGTGACTGTTGACAAACTATAAGCTTTAAAAGGTAGGCCCTATGCTAGGCCTATTACACAACATAAATTGTCACTAGGTTATGCTGGCAACCCAAATAAAATCTTTGGGAACCAATGGCTTACAGTATCAAGTGGACATAAGCTGCCACCTCTTGGCGAAAAGTTAATAGTTTTGCATAACAGTATAATACATTTCAGCTGTGTGAATCGCGGGAAGCGCGAATGAAGTGGACCCACTTTACAGTAGCTGAAGGTCTGTGGCTAAAGCAGCCATAATGAAAGTGTTATCATTGTTTGGATACTTCACACACACATGCTTTTTAATCGTATAGACTACAACTACCAAGCTGGAATCAAAGCACATCAACTCCCCTCTCACACCGTAAACACGCACTTCGAACAAACAAAAAGCGTCTCAGTCTCACGGTATAGCCATAGGCAAAACTGTATCAGACCGGTGTAACGTTGGTACTAAATCATCCATCGCAAAGAATGATTTTTGTAGCATGTGTAACAAATATGTGTAGGTACAGCGCTGCCCTGGATACATGTCTCAACGTGCACTCTAAAACATTTGGTTTAAATCTTCCCTGTGGCCAAAAGCCACTAAACAAATATCAATCCCAATGTCCTATTGCAGTGACACTGTACTGCAGGAGATGTTTTCCTTTGCATGAATGTTAAATTGAGGTCCTGACCCACCATGGTTGTTAAAGATCCCATGGCACTTATCGCAAAGAGTAGGTGGTTCCCTGATTTGCTTTATTTATGTACACATACATAAAGACACACACACACATACACACACACATAAAGACACGTAAACACACACACACTACACATGCACACACACATACATGCACACACACAAACACGCACACACACACACACACAAAACACATATACACAAAAACAACCACACACTCTGCACACACTCAATTACAAACACACAAAAAAGGAGAAAATTAACATAATTGAACATAGGCGTGCATACATAGACACTAGGTGGTGCTAAAGCACTAGGAAGTTTGCCCTTTATCAACGAAAATGCCCTTTTGAAACTTGTTTTTTTTTTTTTTTTAATTATTAATATTAAGATTTTACTGAGGTCGGTTTTGAAATGATCTTTTGAAAACCTGAGCCTTTAAAAACGACTGAAACAATGCCCCGAAATGAGCCACCTCCTTGCGCACACCCGACCAGCCTAGCTCTCTTCCTTTGTCACGTGAACTCGCGCGGTCACGCGCAGGGCACGCCAGATGCGCAGCACCATAGCAGTTCAGTAAGCGTCTTCAGATTAGCCTGGCTAGTGCCACCACTTCTCAATGAGACGTGGTCTGGGAACCAAACGTTAATGTTCTCGTATTTGAAAAAAATGCCCAGACCCGTTTATTGGGTGCCACGGATGTCTATCAAATGCGTCTGTGCATAGCTCATCATAGTCTTGCTTTCCCCTTTGTTCTGTGATTGGTCCCCTATCTCAGGCGAAAATTTGCTCCATGGTCTCCAGGCTGCCTTAGCAGCGTGAATCAAATCACGCGCAAGGCAGAATGGGAACACCCAGGCTATCTTCAGATAGCAGGCATGGTCTCGGACAGGCTGCTTCTCCCGTGCCCCATCAGCCAGGTAACATACAGATCAAGCAAAATCTTACAGTTTGCCCTCTAAGCCCACATGCAATAATTTTGTTGTGCAGTAAAATGTCTCATTCAGCCCCAAACAAGCATTTTTGCCGACTGGTCACCTGATAAACTAGTTAGATGAAGCTAGATGAAGTTTTACGCTGTAGCCCAAATCAATGACAGATAACGTGACGACCACATACAAATAATTTCGGTAGATTTTGCAAATTTATGTGTTAAGAAGAACGTTTTCTGTTGTATATGTTTTTGTTAGGCAACATGTAGGGGAGACCGGGTATGGTCGTAACATGGGGGGAGTTGTAACATCACCAATTCCACCAATCAGGGATAAGATATGAGCCATGTGACAGTTTCTGACTCCTCAGACTTCCTTAACGATCACACATGGACATTTTCAAGTTGTTGGCGCCATTTCTCCCGGAGTAAGGAGAAAAATTCAACATCTGAGGTAAGAAAGTAACTTTTTTTTTTAGATTTATTTTTTTCTAGTGCTTTTACCATTGTAGATACAGTTGTATGAGTTACATCAGTTTCTTAGTAAAGAATGGTGTAGCTCTCTCTTGCTAATGTCAAAGCACCATGCTAATACAGCTAGCTAAACAATGGATGACAGTGGTGGGGTAGGTTGTAACACATTTTTTGAAAATGTTACTACCATCCCCTTACATTCAAAGAACATATTTTTTGTGATTTTAATAATTATACAGAATGCCCAGAACATGGGTGAGGAAAAGTAATCGTGGAGTGGATGCCAAGGTACTAAAAAGAGCAGCAGAGGAGGTTAAAAAGGGAACATCTGTCAGGGCAGTGGCAAGAAAGCATGGTATCTGCCATGTTACCCTTCATAGATATTGGCAGAAGTTCAAACTACTTAAAGACCAGGGATCGCAGGACCTTCCTCCGGTAGGATATGTCAGTCCGAACAGAGTCTTCAACAGACAGCAGGAGGAGATATTGGCAGATTATATAAACCAGGCAGCTGATATATACTTTGGGCTAACGCCACGCGAGGTAAGCATGATAGCTGAGAACAGGGTAGAATAGACAAGAGTCAAGACCTCTTAATTTGTATTCGACCTATTTAATCTTTGTGACTGATAAATACATTTACCTATAAACAGTGAAAAGTTAAATTAAAATCAACATATGAATTTAGATAATCAACAAAAATGTGTGTTCTAACTCAAAATTCCTGTTATACTTTTGCATAGGTCAAAAAGTTTGCATATCAATTGGCAGTGATTTTCCAAATAAAGCATCCTGAAACCTGGGACAAGAAGCTGATGGCGGGGCCTGACTGGTTCAGCAATTTTTTGAAGCGGAACCCCAGACTATCCATTAGGAGTCCACAGGTGACAAGCCTTTCAAGGGGGTCAAGCAGGTTGGAGCCGTGACATCGGGTGAGAGAGGCACATTAGTTTCAGTTGCATATGCCGTGCAAGCTCTGGGGAATTCCATTTCTCCATTCTTTGTGTTCCCCCGTAAGAATTTCTTTGTACAGAATGGGCCATTGGGAAGTGCTGGAAGTGCAAATAAATCAGGTTGGATGCAAGAGGAGGATTTCTTATAATTTCTTTGTCACTTTGTGAAACACACCAAGGTCAGTCCAGAGAAAAAGGTGTTGCTCCTGCTAGACAATCACTCCTCGCACATCTCTGTGAGAGCCGTCGATTTTTGCAAAGGACAGGGAATTGTTCTTCTTACCTTTCCACCACATTGCAGCCATAAGCTCCAGCCACTTGATCGTAGTGTGTTTGGTCCATTTAAGAAGATGGTCAATGTGGCTAGTGATGACTGGATGAGGATGAATCCAGGTAAACCGATGACAATTTACGACATTCCAGGGATTGTGAGGACCGCCCTACCCACGGCCGCAACACAAAGAAACATTCAGGCAGGCTTCCAGAACACAGGCGTATGGCCTTACCATCCCAACATTTTTCAGGACTGTGACTTTGCACCCTCCCAAGTCACTGACCGTCCAGCTGCCGCTAGGCTCCTCACCTGCTCACCTGCCGCCAGGCTCCTCATCTGCTCAGCTGCCGCTAGGCTCCTCACCTGTACAGCTGCCGCTAGGCTCCTCACCTGCACAGCTGCCGCTAGGCTCCTCACCTGTACAGCTGCTGCTAGGCTCCTCACCTGCTCACCTGCCGCTAGGCTCCTCACCTGTACAGCTGCCGCCAGGCTCCTCATCTGCTCAGCTGCCGCTAGGCTCCTCACCTGCTCACCTGCCGCTAGGCTCCTCACCTGCCTCCAGGCTCCTAATCTGCTCACCTGCCGCTAGGCTCCTCACCTGTACAGCTGCCGCCAGGCTCCTCAGGCACTCCACTGACAGGTTGGATTTACTGAAAGAATGTTTCTGTTGCTGCTATTATGTATTGTATTGTCTTCTATATTGCTGTTTATTGTATTTAAATATATTTTTGATTGAGAACTGTCAAACTGAATTGTCAATTTTGGATAAATATAAAATATTCTGATTCTGATTTTAGCCACTTACCTTCCACCCGGCTCTGCTCCAGCTCACCTTTTGCCCGGCTCCTCACCTGCTCACCTTTGGTCTGGCTCTGCTCCTCCTCCAGAGATGCCGAGCACCTCGGAGTCAATCCCGGGTCAGTTCAGTCCATCAGTCATTCGGCCATTTCCAAAAGCAGGCCCAAGAAAGAAAAATGGCAAGGGTAGGAGGAAACGGTGCTCAGAAATCCTAACTGATACACCAGTTAAGATGCGATTGGAAGAGGAAGACCAGCAAAAAGGGGAAAAACGTCAGAAAGAATATCTTGAGGGGTGCAAAAGGAAAGCAGAAGAAGGATAAAAAAAACAGCTAAGAAGATGGTGAAAGTTGAGAATTCCTCATCAGAGGAGGAAGAAGATTTTTGTGTGGTCTGCATGGAAACCTTTCATAATTCCAAGCCCAAAGAGGTATGGGTAAAGTGTATCTTGTGCAGCTTTTGGGCCCACCAGGCATGCACTCCAGGTCTGCCTAATTTTGTATGTCACCATTGTGACTCTGATTAAGGATTAAGGAATTCTGTGTTCTCTAAAAAATGTTCTGTGGAATGGTTTAATTTCATCTTTGTGTGTGTCTGTTCAGCCCTCTCTCTCTCTTTCCATGAGAGACACAAATACACACACAAAATTATAAACGTTGTGGTTTTTATATTTAGTTTAAAACGTTAATATCTATTTTCACACCCTGTGTACCATGTTTATGCAATAAATCAGTATATAAAAATGGAATTCCATTGTTTTTCTGCATTTTTTTACCTGTTACAATCTACCCCAATAGGTGTTACAATCTACCCCAGTAGTGGGTAGGTTGTAACCAGGCTTGGAATTTCACCATTCTGGGGGCAAGGCCACTTGGCCTTCAGTTGGGCAAATTTGGTGGGGGGCACAAAGGCCACATGTCAGGGCACCAAGGCCAAAGTTAACTATACAGTAGTAGGCTATAAAAATGATCAAAGTTGTATTTAGCTTATTCACTGCAGTAGACCTGCATCACTGTATGAAACATTACAAAAACATGAAACATGACATAACATAGAACTGTAAATCATCTGATCATCTAATATTTACATATCTATAGTTATGAAATCATGTATTGAACAATTTAAGCACAGCTCAGCTTTAAGAAACTCAAATAGCCTAAATGCATGCTTAGCATTTTGTGATCATTAAGGCTACTTTCACAAACTCTTAGCTGTCCTCTGATTTACCAATATCTAGGCGATATTTGTAACATTTATTTTGTATTTGGCCCGTTATGAAATTATGTGGAACAATTTAAACACATTGTAAAACTTAAAGCCCAAATTTGGAGACATCCATGTATGTCGAACTTTACTGCAAATTCAAAACTAGATCACTCTTGAACGGCTAACTGCACAGGGGACTGCTTTACACCTTTGTGTTCGGTAAGGTCTCCTGTTTATTCTGATATATGGTTTGTCATGTGTTAAAAGAAGGGTTCGTAAAGTATTCCACTGAGATGAATGGGTAGGGAGATCATGAGACGCAACCTTCAGTAGAATGTATGATTAAATTAAATTATATGATTTACTTTTCTCGCGAAACGTTCAACACAGCAATTATCGGCTAACATCGTTTAAAACCTGAGAAAAAGCTCTTTCATGTGATACTTGTGATGTCTGTGTGATGAATAGGCTACTTCGCGAGTAGTTCAAATGAGAATGGGTGAATTTGGACGCACTTTCTTGCGCTGTCACTTTCTCCACTGCGTAAAATACTAAATTAATTTTATTTAGCACAGGCTAAATAAAAATCGCTATTAGTAAGACGCAAAGCAGAATATTGAAAGAAGGGGGCACCAAGGCCACCGTGGCCTGTAAACCTCTGATTTTCAAAGGGCCTCACGGCCAACTAGGGGGTAACGACGACGCCATGGCCAAGCCGCGGGTCACCGAAATTCCTACCCTGGCTCTGAGATTGGTGGGGGAATGTCAAGGTTAGCTGTCTGGATGTTAATTTTTCCTAGGATAGATGATTTAATTTGCAGGTATTGTAAGAAGTGTTTACTCTCGATGCCGTGCTTCTGGACCAAACAGGAAAATGAGGCCAGATTATTGTCTTGAAGAATGTGTTGAAGGTGAGTGATGCCCTTTCCCATCCATGTGTGAAAGTTAAGTGTTTTTTTATTGACTGTGAAATCTGGGTTATTCCAAATTGGGGTGCGAATTGATGGTGCTATAGGTGAATCAGTGATGTGGTAGAATCTCCACCAGGCTGTCAGAGTAGCTGAAATTGTTGGGGCTTTGAAGGATGGATGTTTTTTTGACCGACTGACTGCAGAAGGAAAAGGGAGATCTGAGATTTTAATTTCTTTTACAGATTATTTGTTCTAGGTCTAAATCCAGGTGTTGTCTGAGGGGTGGGGTGTAGCCATTTGTGGATGAAGTGGGAGCTGGTTGGCCAGGGCATAGTGCTGGAAGTGTGGGGCCTCTAGTCCTCCCATTGCTTTTGGTTTTTGGAGAGTGGCGAGTTTGATCCTTGGGGTCTTATCTTTCCAGTAGAATTTAGTGATTAATGAATCGAGAGACTTAAACCAGAGGGTGGTGGGCTGGGTTGGAATCATAGAGAATAGATAGTTTATTTTGGGCAGTATTGTCATTTTGATTACTGAGATTCTGCCCATGATGGATAATGGGAGGTTCTTCCAGCGTTGAAGGTCATCATCTATTGAAGTGAGTAGAGGGGAATAATTTTAGGCTAAATAAGTCTGACAGCCTGGGGAGACTTTTATCCCTAAGTAAGTGATATAGTTAGTGCAGAGTGGGATAGGTGAAGAGTTACTGTCACATCCCAGCTGTTGGGATGTAATGGGAGAACTGCAGATTTATTCCAATTGATTGAGTATTCAGAAATTTTAGAGAATGTGTCAATGAGTTTGATGGTTTCTTCTACTGATGTTGTGGGGGTCTTGAAGAAAAGAGAAGAATGTCGTCAGCATAAAGGCTGATTTTGTGATGCATATATGGAGTCTGGACACCTTTGATGAGGGGGTTCTGACGGATGGCAGCTGCTAGGGGTTCAATGAAGATTGTAAATAGTGAGGGGAGAGTGGGGCACCCCTGTCTAGTTCCCCTCGGTGAAGAGTGAAACTTTGTGATGTTTAGTCCATTGGTGATTACTGTGGCTGAAGGAGAGGTGTATAGAAGTTTAATCCAGTTAATGAACGACTCCTAAGCCAAACCTCCCTAAATGTGGAAAACAGGAAATTCCAGTTCACCCTATCAAAAGCTTTTTTCAAGTCCCAGAGTTGCTAATATGGTATTATCTTGAAAATTTGTAGAGTGATACATTATATTTAACAGTCTGCGGGTGTTGGTGGATGAAATTTACCTTTAATGAAGCCTGTTCGGTCTGGGTGGATAATGGATGGGGTGACCTCTGCTAATCTAAGGCAAGCATTTTTACATTATCTTATTGTCCACATTGAGGAGAGAAATTGGTCGGTAGCTGGATGGCAAATGTTGGGTCCTTATTGGGCTTGAGGAGCAGTGAAATTGAGGCTGTGGTGGAACTAGTTGGAAGACGTCCTTTTCTGTTTTGATTCATTAATCATTCTGATGAAAAGTGGAGCTAAGATGGTCCAAAATTGTTTGTAGAACTCAGCAGGAAAGCCATCCCTGACCTGGTGCTTTCTTATCGGCATCTGTTTCAGGGCATCGACCAGTTCTTGTTGAGTTATAGGTGATTCTAGGTTTTTTATTTTTTCGGTCTCATTGAGTTGTGGTAATTCGATGCTGGTTAGGAAAGAGTCTATGAATTCCTGGTTGGGGTTTATTTCTGAAGAATATAGTTTATTGTAAAACTGGTAAAAAACGTGATTTATTTCTTCAGGTGAGCTGGTTAGCTTCCCTGCTGAGTTCTTTATGACCGGATTGTTGATTTTTCTTGTTACGCTTGGATTTGAAGTATTTACCTGATTTATTGCTATGGTGGAAGTTTTCCTGCCTTAGACGGTGAATCATAAATTGAGTGTGTTTATTGAGTATTTCATTAAGTTTGAATTTATGTTTCCTAAGTTTTGCCTGTGTTTCTTCAGTTGGGTTGCTTGCATTGGTTTCTTCTAACTGTTTAATTTTATTGTTGAGTTCTACTTCCTGTTCTTTTTTTTCCTTTTTGTATACTGAATATGAGATGATTCTTCCTCTGAGTACTGCTTTTCCTGTTTCCCACAGAAGGGAAGGAGATGATTCAGGGGAGCCGTTCATTTCTAGAAAGAATGCCCACTCTCTCCCAACAAAACTGATGAAATTTGGGTCTTGTAAGAGGGATGTATTAAAAACCATTTGCTAATTGGTCGCTGTTGGTTCGTTATGTTCCATTTAATTGTAACTGGGGCATGATCGCTAATGACTATGGGATGAATTGTTGAATCAGAGATATTTTTCATTATAGAGTTGCTGGTTAGAAAATAATCAATACGGGAAAATACGGGAATTTAAACATTTCTGGGGGAGGACCCCCAAACCCCCCCTCCCACATATACGACAATAAGTGAGGGGCCCTTAATACATCTGGGCCCAGGGGCCCAAAAGTTCATAATTCGCCCATGCTTCCGGCTTGTGAAAATCACCCTTAAGAATATCAATTAAGTGTCAATGTTCCCTCAAATACTTATCTGTTCTGATTGTAGTTTGTCATATTTGTCATAAGTTATGCAGTTATACAGGTTACACTATCATGATCATAATCTGCCATGGATCCCTGTCATTTCACTGTTATATAGGCTACTTTCTCGGGTAAATTAGCCTATTATAATTTTAAACTTTTTAAAAAAAATGTATTTGCCTTTCTACCCACTTGTATACCTTGTGCTCATGATCCTCTCAAGCTTTTCTGTAGCCTACACTGCTCTACATCAGCATCTCCTAACTTAAACTCTCTGTTCATCTTGTCCTCACAGCTCTGGTGATGGTCATTGAACTGGAACCGACACATCGTGTTCACAACGCTATTCTTTTTCACGTCACACTAATCTTTTCACGTTCACGTTTCATTAACCCTGTCGTTTGGCTCCTATGCCAACTTTATTTCTTTATATACTCACATTCTCTTGCTCATTTTTAACAGGATAATAAAACATAAACTGTTTAACATTGTTATGCTTTATTTCAGAGAAGATGATCCAGCTAAGCATTCCCATTGAGTATCCTTATCTTATCTTTGGGGGTAGGCTCCACCCCTGCCGTCTCGTTCCAGCAGGATCTGCCAGGGTCTGCATGCTCAGTGACCTGGACCTAGGACGGGGCCTATGCCAAAGACTCTCTCATTGATGCTTATTTTATTCTTTCATTAGTATTCATTCATTTGCTTATGTCTTTTGTAAATCCTTTGATGGATTAAAATATTTGTTAACAGTCATGTCTTCCTGATTATTTCTGGGTGAACTGAATTTACAGCTCCCCCATTGACTTCCATTCAACACTTCAAAACAATACTTCGAAAATGTGCTCAAACTAATGCCGCTGACTTATACCAGCAACCATTTCCCCTTGCTAATAAACTACATTTTGGTACAAGATATATACAGCAAGAATAACAGAAATTGGCTTAAGCAATGTGGAGAAATCTTATGAAAACTGTCAGCCCCTAAGACTATGCCTATTGCTCAAATTTATGGTCATCCAATGTTGAATGAGAGTAATACCACTAAAAAACATACCTTAATATTACACCATAATAAGTCACACTTTTTTTCATAGTTTGGATGGTCCTGCGACTTATAGTCCGGAAAATACAGTTGTGGCGGTAGTGGGGTAGCGTAACGGTTGGGCGCCAGGTGGATTTATCCACCACCACTCAGACAGAGTGAAGATAAACTAAAGTTAAGAAATAATAACTAAATGGCTTTATAAAGCACCACAAAACATTAAATGGTTTTAACTCTAACTAAAAGACTTCAAGAAATGCAAACAGGTGTGTTCAAAAATGGAATATATTGTTCAGGACACACATGAACACCACACAAGCAAACAAATCACCACAACAGCAGCAGCAGTCCATTCAGCCTATTTTTAGGTCAGGCCACTAGGAGGCGGTAGGCGGTAGCCTCGACAAAAATGCAAAAAGGTAAGACGCAAAAGGTCCAAAAACGAGAGGGAAAAGTATCTTCGGTCAAAAAAGACCTCTTCGGCCTAAGGCCACAATAAATTCAAACAGTATGTAGCAGATTAAACAAATTATGCTGCTATTACAAGCTACTCAAGTGCAGCACAAACAAGACCTTTTATTTAGGCTATAACTAATTGGCTACTATAACATAGCCGACTGCTTCAAAGCTCCCAGTGTGGATAAACCAATAAACAAAATAACATTAAATAGCAAAATCACTTAACAAAAGAAGAGCTCTCCAAAACTAGAGCACAAACGTGATTGCTTTCAGTTTACAGTTTAGATTAGATTACAATAAAGGCAGGCCGGCGCCGGAGGAAAGGAAAATGTAGAAATAAAAATATCCCCAAAAGACAAAATAATAATCCCCAGAAAAACCCCTAAGGAAACCCTCCCCAATAGCCTATGTAATCTATATTCAACTTAAAGTCGCGCCGCTCACGACTAAACAACAAGAGCGCTTTTAAAGAGCACAGGACAACACAGAGAAGTGGGCCAGCTGCTACAACCTCGCTACTGTCGCGTGTCTCCTGCAAACAATGGTAAAACAGTTCTAATTCAAGGAGATCACGGAGCGAATGGAGTGCACACCAAAGGACCAAACAACTCGCACAAAACTACTAGCTTACCCACGTTGCGTGACTCCTGCAAACAATGATAAGACAGTTACAGCGCAAGGAGATCACGGAACGAATGGGGCAAGACAGGCCGACAGGCCAGGAACAACAACTTTGCTGCCGTGATCGCTTGCTGAACAATGATAAAACAGTTTGTTCGCAAAGTGATCACGGAGCTCGGTTTGGACTAGACCAAACACGCACAAAACTCTGAACTACTCGGTGGAGTTATCAAACTGCCGAACAATGGAAAGACAGTTCTTTGAGGCTAGGCAATACTCACGGAGCGTCCGAGACAAGGACCAACCAGGCCGCTCTCACAAGGTAAAACACTCTACCTGTCGTCACGTTCAGCCTACGCAGGGCAACACCAGCGAACCAAACACACAGCAGACGAAACACCGGTAGAGGGAAACGAGAGAGGCGGAGACAGCGCTACCTGGGCTGTTATTTATAGACGCTGACCATCTTCCGTATGTAGCTGCCATGTTTTCATTATATTACTTTATTATAGGGGGTCAGGTTTGATCGCCACACAGTAATAAGAAAACCTCAATTAACCTGATGGATTAGAAGAATGAAGTAAATTGTTGGGGTTGAGTGAAATATTATTCCTAAAATTCCTGAAGAGATTAGAGTGAAATGTTATTCCTGAAATATCTGAAATGCTGCATTTTTGAGAATGTCTTCCTAAGTGTGCTGAAAACCCATGTTATAAATGTTTCAGAACTTTTATTTACTTTCCACACTATAGGTTGCAAATCATATATGAACAACCTCCTCTATACAATCCTCCATTGTGTATAACTGGAAACTGTAGTGTTTCTAAGTGCAACTGAAGTGGAGAATTAAAATGGCTGTCGGCAGGATTTTAATCTATTCAAAATACCCAAATTCCAAACTCCCACTGTAATAACATTTCACTCTAATATGTCCAAAATGAAAAACAAAACAAAGTATTTTGAACCTTACTTTATCCACTGTTGAGGTTTCTGTATAAATACTGTATATACAAATGATTGCGTATTTCAGTAGATAATGGTGAAACATACACAGCACACAGTGAACACACAGTGAGGTGAAGCACACACTTACCCGGAGCAGTGAGCTGCCTGCTACAGCGGCGTTCGGGGAGCAGTGAGGGGTTAGGTGCCTTGCTCAAGGGCACTTCAGCCGTGGATGTGGGCATGGGAGATCAGTGCTCACTTCCCCCGCCCACATTTTTCCTACTGGGTCGGGGATCGAACCGCCAACCCTTTGGTTACAAGCCCGAAGCCCTAACCAGTAGCCCACGGCTGCCGCATTTACATACTTATACATAACATTCCAGAAAAGTTGCAATACAAAAAAAAAACACTGTCAGCTATTTTCATAATTTATTGCAAACAAGTTCAGATGAAAGCACTAAGGTAAAGACACAGACAGCAGGTACAGACAGTAGTTGTGTTGTTCGGATGTGTACAAAACATGTTACAAAAAACTAACATGATAACCAGGTATAGATTACAGTACAGAAGAGTCCAGTACAGAACATAAGGATGGACATCATATCAACCCAACTTGTATGCAGTTACAGATGATCCAGTTAAATGACAAGTTGAATATGTTATAATAAAAGTAACAGTGAACATGACCTAAGTTTAGGGATTTTTCAATTACATATGCAATATAACAAATATAAACCCTTTGATTTTTTTAAAATATATAAGGCATAATTGTGAACATACATTTATAACTTAGTTATTAGTTTTCTGTTTCCATTCCACGTGTCCAATAGAACACCGTCTGTTTGCCCATACAGGTTTAAACATTGTTACTTACCTGTAAGAAACCCGCTGTGGTTGCAGGCAGCTCACTGCGCCGGGATTAGTGTGTGCTTCACCTCACTGTGTGCTGTGTTTCACTAATTCACGGATTGGGTTAAATGCAGAGACCAAATTTCCCTCACGGGATCAAAAGAGTATATATACTTATACTTATACATTTTTTTGATCATTACATTACATTAGATTACATTAGAACCTAATTGTTGCAGTAGACGCTCGCGAATGGAAAACTTCAGTTACTTGCCCGGCGTAGCCTCTCTGCCACGTATGTTTTACCAAGAGTTTGTTTGTCCCATTAAGCATTATTGTGGGAAAGGAGAAACTGCATCATGGAAACCACCAAGATGCTTAGTGGAGATGACTAAAAGGCCTGAGGAAGGTATCAGGTAAGAGAGGACACAAAGACCCTAGCCATCACTGTGGGAAATCTAGGATGCTTAGAGAGGACACAAAGACCCTAGCCATCACTGTGGGAAATCTAGGATGCTTAGAGAGGACACAAAGACCCTAGCCATCACTGTGGGAAATCTAGGATGCTTGCTGGCTGGAGCTGGTCTGTAGGTGTATCAGCTGGACTGTAGGAGTCTCAACAACTCTGCATAAATGTGCCCTCTATGGAGAGAGAGATGCCAATGCTTAACATCCACATAGACACATGCATGGAGTTAGCTACAAAGCACAAGAGAAATCCATTTAAGACACAAGGAAAGGTTTTGGTCAGATGAGACCCAAATAAAACATTTTGGCCAACCCTCAAAGTGCTTTGTGATCTAGCACTGGTCATGCCTCCAAAAAGCCCATACTGTGAAATATGGCAGTAGGGTAAAGTGACCAAATTTCTGAGATGAAAAACCATGGAATGTCCAGTTCAACTGTCAATATCATTCAAATGTCTAATGTTTTTATCTACAAAATGGGGGACAGAACTGTTTTTTTTAATGTATTTTGACCGGGGACTGTTCTTGGAAAATGGGGATGTCTGGTCACTCTACAGTAGCGATGAGTAGGGATGGCTGGTCATTCTACAGTGGGGATGTCTGGACACTATAGCGATGAGTGGGGATGTCTGGTCACTCTACAGTAGGGATGAGTGGGGATGTCTGGACACTATAGCGATGAGTGGAGATGTCTGGTCACTCTACAGTAGGGATGAGTGGGGATGTCTGGTCACTATAGCGATGAGTGGGGATGTCTGGTCACTCTACAGTAGGGATGTCTGTGTTCCAATTTTACACAAAATGTTACAGAGGTGCCAGTTCGACCATAAGATGACATAATGAAGAACTACCAAAAACTGATCATGTAGTCATTTCTCCCCTCTTAAAACTTCCACTTGGACAGTAAAGTCCCCTCGACGAGGCAAGTGGGGGTGAAGATCTTTCCCTATGAAATGGGACACCACTATATACAAATTAGCATAGTGAACGTGCTCTCCTCGTCAACGTCTCTACCGGTAGTAGCCTACTACTAAAATCCAGGTGCATCCAGGAAAATCCAGGTTCCAGTGGTTGTGTTGACTGTTGTGTGGGCTGTGTTGGTTTATCTATGTCTGGTTAATCAACAGAGATATTTGTGTTCATGTGAACGCCAGAACACACATCCTAAATATTGATGAAACTACCCAGATCAGATATATAACGTTATTTGATGGGCAGACTCTCTCAAAGCACTTGGCAGATATCATGAACATCGTCAGATAGCTTTGTGAGATATTTTCTAACATTAGTGTTCAAAACTCGACAGTCCTTTGGATGTGCATCAAACTAACATATTCCAACATATTTCGAAATTTTAATATGCTTATTTGCAAAAATATATGAGCAATGCAATTGTTCCTTTCCAGCGGTGTCAGCCATCTTGCTTGAAAAATTTGGCCGGCTCGCAATGTTTTAAGCCTGCATCGGTCCTAGCTATATTTGGAGGGTTGATTTTAAGGGGGAAATAGCACTACCCCTTACTCTCTAAACTAATGGGACACCCTACCCCTACACGTTCACACGCAAAAACGAGGGTTAGGCCAAAAATCTAGGGGAAGGGAAGGTATTGGGACGGGCCCTTAGAGAGGCCACAAAGACCCTAGCCATCACTGAGACCCTGAGGGCTGAGGGAATATTCCCAATGTTAATGGGATGTGTTAATGTGTTAATTCCGCTTTCCCTGTTCCTCCGACAACGGTTTACTCGCTTTCTGCTTGTTTTCCCTGGCTCTGCCATGACGAATGACTGAGAAACTCCATCACTACCTTGTTGTAGCCGGTGCCTGGTGTGTATGTGTGTAGTGCAGTAAAACAATTTGTTACATCGCAAGACCGCGAGACTTTCTGTGTCTGAGGCTACGTTTATACGGTGACGATGAAAAGAGAAGACGCAGAAGTGGCTTCTCGTCTTCATTTTTTTATTCGCGTTTAGACGAGCATTCTCAGGGGGAAATCTTTGTTTATATGAAGACGCAATAGTATGTGATATTTGATTGGATATGCATTCTAGACCGCTGGGTGATGGTGTGATAGAACCCCGGTACGTAACGCGCAGACATTCTAATTTGACAGTTTAGCCAGAGACGTAATCAAGGATCTTTGGTTTAGCCGTTTAGACGGAGACGCAACCCGGGTCGTCTTCAAAACTCTACACTCTGGAAGGAGTCTTCAGATTTTTGCGTCTTCAAGCCCCGATGGCGGGTCGCCGTGTAAACGAAAGGCACTTATGATAAAATATTTTGTCGTCTTCCTTCGCAATCGTTCTCGTATAAACGGCCCCTGAGAAAGTTGCAAGGCTGGTTTATCCGCTCACAGGCGCTAGAGGGAAGCGAGACGGCCACCATTCACCCCAGAAAAAAGTCATATAACATTTCCAATGACTCCGAAGCTGTTAAGTTAAGGTAAATTAAGCTAAAAAAAACTGCATAATTCTCCTTTAATGTGTTAGGTAGCGCAGTGTTTCCCAATGTTAATGTGTTAGGTACAGCAGTGTTTCTGTCCAATGTTCGTGTGTTAGGTACAGCAGTGTTTCACAATGTTAATTTGTTAGGTAACACAGTGTTTCCCAAACTTTTTTCTCTTGCAACACACTATTGCCTATGAGAAAATCTCACAGAACCCCACCATGGTATTAAGCATATAAAAGCCATAACGCTTTTACTTGCTGCTTTTACTGCCCCCTGCTGCCAAAGAAGTCAGATATTTTGGCGTAGGATGTCAGGAAACTGTGAACCTATAGCATTATTGTAGCCTATTATCTGTCTGTTTCTGTTTCTGTTGCTGTGTTGTCGTGCCATGTTTGAGGTGTGATTGGCTGTTGGTTGTGTTGTCATGTCGTGTTTGAGGTGTGATTGGCTATTGGTTGCACGAGAGTGTAACAATCCTTGATCACTAATGGTATCAAGAAAGATGGATGAATGTGTTAAATATTATGTGGATTTAGATTTGCTTATAATAATTTTGAATAAATTGTCAATGATTATTTAGTGCAAAGCAAAAAATACCAGTGGGCCAACACACAGCTTGGGAAACACTGGAGTAGGTATAGGAGGAAGTATTTTAACTTTACATTGTTAAAGCATTACAGACGAAGTAGTAGCCTACTGATACTACCTAAATATATGCAATTATGTTGAATTATCCAGAAAATTGTGATAGCTTTCAAATGTATTGAGTACTTTTGCAAGACACTGTACATACATACGTCAAACATTAGGAAGGATAATATTTAAACACATGCGTTTATTTGGGGCATCTCAGAAAGTCCTAACATCATAATAAGTCATACATAATAGTGTACAGTAAAAGCTTGTACAATTAACAATAGGTATGTAGGGTTCCTGCTGACTTCCCATAAAACAACATGTAGATGAAATTTAGATCATATGTACTGTATCTATAGGTAAACTAGGCATATTATATCTATATTGCAAATCAAAGCACAGGATAATGTCCATATCTACTCACTACTGCAATGATAACAGTCATATTAATTGTGACAGAACAATATGTGTTCTGTGTGAATGTCACCTGTTAAACAACAGATCTCAAATCAGCATGACTTACCATGGATGATAAAGTAGAAGGTATCATCCATATTTTGTCTTGTTGCTGTTATCGCCCTGTTGTTGGAATGAATGAAAAACCCCTCACAGTGTGCAGACTCGAAGATACGCTCTCTGGCCCGTCCCCCTTTCATGTAGAAGACAAAGGCCAAGCTTTCGTGGTCCTCCTTGGAGATGCATTTCAGTTTGCTCTTTTCGTATGGCTATGATAAAATACACATAGATAGATAGATACTTTATTGATCCCCAGGGGAAATTCAAGGTCTCAGCAGCATACAGACAACACATACACATTCTTTAACAGCAGAAAAAGTAATTAAAGTATATAATATAAAAACGCAACTAAGCAATAAAGACAGTAGAAGATAAGGAATATACTAAATATACAAAAATACAAATTATAGTAACTAACACTTAATCTAAATCAATTCTAAAAACAGTATCCACATAGTGGTGATTAATCAATCAGAGGCGCTTGCAATGACTGAGGCAGGGACTGAGCCTGTCTGAACATGTATGATTTCACAAGCAGTAAGACTCTAGATACTAATGGCCATTAGTCTCATGAATGCATTGTGACAGTGACAGAGCTCAGTGCCTACTACACACAGCTGTCCAAGCAACCATTTGACACATGATTATGGTACCTACCGTTACATTTATTATCGCCTCAAGGCTGTCTGGATGTCTGGAGCATCGGATGAACTTGTCAGTCCCCGAGAAGTTCAAGACAACAGGTACTCCTTTAGAGGAGCCGTCCACATGGTTGGACTGGTAGTAGTAGATCGTAATTTTTGCTTACCAACAAAAAGCAAAAAAGCCCATATTTTAATTGGCTTCACGTGTTAGCTTTTCTACATACCATCTCTGTTAAAAAATTATCAGATTCTGTGACAGTGGGCTCTGTATATATATATTACTGTTAAAGGTGAAAGACTGATGAGACCTCTCAGTAGTGTTACTTCTTACCTGGATTTGTTTTCAGTCGCGTCTGATCGCCAACAGGGTTGACATACAAACGACTCAGAAGACCCTCCAAGGCAATGTTCTCTTGTATTTTATCATGTAGAAAATCAGAAATGCCCCTCGCCACTGAAAAACACAGAATGAAGCTTAAGTTTCCTTACATTCCAAACAACCTCTGCTGCTGAATGGGTCTCCATTCTGTTTTAATGACAATTAGGTGAAGAGAAGATAGGACTAATCTCAGTGCTGTGTTCTTGAAAGTGTCTCGACATTTCCTTTTGTCATAAAGCGTGGTCTATGGGCTGCACTCAGTGAAAACAAAACCATGTGGCTGTATTTGTTCATTAAAGATGTCATACCATTCTGAAGTTGATGACAGCAGCTGGATTGAATGAGTGCCCCTACAAACTATGACCCATGGGTAACTTTAAGCTCTCCATGCATTTGCATAGCCATGCATAAGTTGTCCCAAACTGACCCCGATATCATCCAGGCATATTTCTTCAAAGATCAGGGGCTGGTTTCCCGAAGCCTTCTTAACGCTACGTAGTTCGTAACCTCTACCTTAACATTTTCACTTATTTCCCAAAAGATACTTTGCTATGAATGTCTTTTTTGTATGTTGTTCGTTGGTAGTAATGTTTCGGCTTGCGACGCTAGTCACCACCACTGTAGCCTATACAATCTTTAGAAATCTCCGTTGTGCATGCAACTCAAAAATAGATAAAAAGGATTTTATGTAAGTACAGTAGGCTAATTAAGAAAATAGTTTCTCAAATAATAAGATGCGCATGCATTTGAACATAAAAAGCTTTATTCTCTTCTTTCTTATATTTTTCTCTTCCATCTTCTACAATGTTTTATGTGGGGGGTTGCTTTTATTGATAACGTTAACCAGTGACACAAAATACTTATTTACAGCAGTAATTAAAAGAGGCTGCTGGTCAAACAGCTGTGATTTTAAAACAATACTAATATGAAATTATATTAAAATTATTCAAATATGTTCTTGATATGGAGTGATGAAGGATTGCCTAACGAGTAAATTTGTAAGGGTGGTATAGCTGGTTATACCAGCAGATTGCTGATCGCTTCCACCTCCAGACTTCATGAAAACTGTTAATTAATGGGTACATCATTTCATTTCTTCTTTATCCATGATAAAATTAATGTTACTGGAGGCAATATTTAAACAATGTTTTGTGTATGTGGAAAGAACGCACTGTCTTTCATAATGCTGCCATGCACCGCCGCGTAAAGTGAAAAATCTATTTCTGAGCAATCAATGTCAACCAATTCAGCATCTTCAGGATGGACAGTGCCTTGTAAGTTGGACGTAAGGAGCTTTTCGTAAGAAACCGGCCCCTGAACTATTCAGACACAAGTCCACCAATTGTACCAAGGTGTTGTACACTGCCCCAAGTCCTTCAACTGTACAAATGTATTTCTGAGACTACATAATTAAAGCTGAGGAAGGACCTTGAAATGATCTATCTTTAATTCTACCTCCTTGTCTCACTGACATGTCAATTGCTTTAGGCAGGCAAAAATAAATCTGCTACATGGAGCACTTACAAAAAGAATATGTTGCTGGAAGAATGTAGAATACTGTGTTATTTAGGCAACTTGTGAAAAGTCAGGGAAAAGGCATAATTCTAACCTAAGGAGACCCTTCTGGACGTCATAACCACTTCATCTAGGTTGCAATCGGTGCCACCACAGTCCTCGCAGGTCTCCCCATGGGCACAGCCCCTTCCTCTCACTACAGACATGTTGGTGTCCACCATCTCCACCAGCAGCAGGATGTCGTCCTCCTGGTCACAATCATCTTCCACCTGGAGATTTTCATCACTACTACAAACGTCTGGGTCTCTGGATGTGTTCAGACAGAAGTCCAGGACATAGTCTTCCTTCTTGACTGGACAGAGGGCACCTGGTGTCTGATGTGGCTTCTCAGAGTGGTCAGGGCTGGGCTGGTGCAATGTCTAGCAGGACAGTACAAACACCATAATCAATACATACACAACCCACAAAAAGTGACTTAACCCTACTAACACAGAATGTTTAGGGAACATTAGCCTATGGTTCTCTAAAGGTTAGTTTGAACCAAACCAAAACCTAATGTTTAGGGAATGTTCCCTCTGGATTATGCAGAAGCTTAACGTCCCCTAAATGTTAAAAGACCCAACCAACTGAAATGTTCCCCTCTGGTTGCACTGTAACCTCCATTCACTAGTTCAGGATCCGAGATTTGCATAAAGACATGCGATAGAAAAACATGTTTGGCGAGGTCTCTGACCAGGGTCCTGAAGTGTTTCGTGGGATTGTGCAAGAGTCAACTGTGCAGGATCCCGTCATACACCGCTTCTCCCGAACTTACATTTGTAGACGGCATTAATGTACAACAACAAAAACACCATCAAAAACGCCTCCATAGCCATGTTAGCATCTATTAGCCGCATATAGCAGCGGATGGACACTTTGGAGGAGAAGATGAATGAGCTTTTCACGCTCTTGAGAAGCTTCCAGTCACCTCTCACTGCTCCAGAGGATGCTCTGTTGCTGCTCAAGACACTGACCTGCAGGATTTCTGCAGGAGTCTCACTGAACAGGAGAAGAGGAATAAAATGGTAATTAAGTGGTAGTTAGGGAAAGTTAGGCTTTTTTTTCGCCAATCTGCAAAATAAAAAGCTTTTTTTACTATGTGTTCCTATAGGTGTCTAGTAACACCTCCCAATTTATCTACGGCCAAATCCTCGGGGAAACACCTGGAGAGCCCATCAAGTTTGGGGTGCCCAGAGGGACTGGGCGAAAAATAATGAAAACATTTTGTTGACCAATATTAGCTTTTGAGATGTCTAACTAGGGGTTTTTAGGGGAGCTGAATCTATCCCAGCCATTAGTTTTGAGTAAACATGACTCCAAGTCCATAACAAAATCCATAACAAGTGGTTTTATTGAACAATTACAAAACAAAACTTCCTTAATAAGTTTAAAATTTAACAAACCTCATCCCTCAACTCCCCTGCACTCCCTCACTCCTGCTATCTTCTGGCTGGTTGATGTTCTGGCAAGAGTTACCATGACAGTTCCAACAAGCTGAAATACACTTGACTCCTTGCTTTTTACAGCAGCACCTGAGAGTGTCACAGACACCTGCACAGTTGCAGCTGACAAACTTCAGAAGGTAGTCTGGTGCAATGGGATCTGGTGTGACTGGTGCATAATCATGTTCTCCTTGTTTCTATCCACACTCAAGGACATAGTGATGGATTTTGTAGCAGAAGCCAATCTCTGGTCTGGAGATATGCCCGCAGAGAGTGCTATGCTGCACCTCCTGTAGTTGGAGGTAGTTTCTAGGCTTGACACTAGTTATGTTGTCCTCATGAGTTTTACATGTTGCTCACTGTCCACCTTCAACATTGGACACTCTTTTCTCTCTCTATCTATCTCTCTCTCACACACACACACACACATTTATGCACATTGACTCTCTCACAAACACATTCACAACAACACACACACACATCTACTGTATGCACATTGACTCTCACAAACACATTCACAACCACCCACACCCACACAAACACATATGCACACACTTACAAATAAAGTTCCCACATTCACTGATATTGTCTCTCTCTGTCTCTGTCTCACACACACACGCACAATACACACACATGCAAAATGTCCTTTCTCACACACACCATGTTGAGACAAAACTATCTGAGTACCAGCAGAGCCCGTTTACGGAGAGCCGGATCACTCCCTATTAACTCCATTGTACCTGCAATCTGTTGTACTTCCGCTAGGGGTGATCACGAATAAGTGCAAACACAATGGGGGTCTATTGAGCTAGACGGCTAAATGTGTCTCTTTCACCTGGTTGGCGTTGAAAAATCGAAGATTTGAGTTCTGGTTTCTGCAAGCTCAATATGGATTATAGGTCAAAAGTTGAATGAAAGAGCACTTACGTCCTTTCGATTTCTTACAGGTTGGGTCATTGTTGCCCACAACACACTAGCTTTCTGCTAATGAATGACATCATTGATGCATTTGAAAGGCTTTTTAGATCAAATAAGTGACTCAAAAAATATAATACTCAGCGGTGTGTATTTTCTCTGCCCCCTCTTTCGCATGCAACATTCAAATTTCTGGGCAAAATTATATATTATTTGAGGGGTACAGCTCCATAGACCTCCATGCATTCTGCACTTATTCGTGAGCGCCCTCATGTGGAACCAGAAAAGGAACTGCAACCAGTTCAGAAACCGGAAGTTTTCCGAGAGTGGCGGTTCTCTTCTTATTAGACATTCTCTGGTACCAGTGTGTTACACGCAAAGTGTGTGTGTGTGAGTGTGTGTGTGTGTGAGAGAGAGATAGAGAGTCCAATGCGGAGAGTGGACGGTGATCAACAAAAGGTAAAACTCATGAGGATAAACTGAGTTAATATTTTTCATTGATTTTCATTGTGTTAGGTTTCTTTTCTTGTTTTGGCAAGTAGCCGTGTAATAAGCGGGATAAAGTATTGTCCGCGGGTAATTATCAGAAAATAAGTCCCTTCAGGTCGAAGCAAAACCTGTTCTGTTCTCCCTGTTGGGACTTATTATGACCGCCACGCAGCGAAGCGGCGGTCATATAGGTTTAGTCAGATTTTTTTTTTTTTTTTTTTTCCTTTTTCGCATGTCCAAATTTCCGTCAAGGATTCCCGGGACACTGAAAGACCGGGGTAGAAACTTGGTGGGCATGTAACCCAATATGGATAGCATGGAACCATCGTTTTTCGTTTTGATCTGTAGCCCCCCCCGCTGGACTGCACCCCCCGAAAGGAGGGTAGGGCAGACACAGTTTTCTGTGAATATCTCGAGAACCGTAAGGTTTAGGAGGACCATTTTTTATTGTATGTTGATCTCAAGGGGCCATGTCAACCCATTCCATAACCACTCATTTCATGTATAACGCCACCTAGTTAAACACAAAAAGTAAAAATGAGGTGTTGTAATCGCAGGTATCTGTGACCTAACATAGTCAAAACTGTACGAAATTGGAAGTGTAGGATCATTATGACACCCTCTGAATTCACACCAAGTTTCGTCGAATTCCGTTCATGGGGGGCCACACAATAAATTAATTTATGTTACTATACACCAACTGGCCTGTAGGTGGTCGGAGACAGTTTTCTGTGAATATCTCGAGAACCGTAGGGCCTAAGAGGTCCACCTTTTTTTTGTATGTTGGTCTTAAGGGGGCATGTCAACCCATCCCATTACCACTTATTTCATGTATAGCGCCACCAAGTTAAAAATTACAATATAGTCATCACAATATCTCTGGCTGACATGGTCAAAACTGCACGAAATTGAAAGTGTAGGATCATTATGACACCCTCCGAATGCATGCCAAGTTTTGTGAACTTTCGTTCATGGGGGGCCTTACAATAAAATCATTTATGTGTACATTTAGTGACCGTTACACCAACAAAAGGATTCCCGGGACACTGAAAGACCGGGGTACCGCGAACTTGGTGGGCATGTAACCCCACATGGATAGCATGGAACCATCGTTTTTCGTTTTGATCTGTAGCCCCCCCCCCCCCCCGCTGTACTGGACCCCCCGAAAGGAGGGTAGGGCAGACACATATCAGACACAAATATCTTGAGAACCGTAGGGCCTAGGATGACCAATTTTTTCCGTATGTTTGCCTCCAGGGGTCATGTTAACCCATTCCATGTGCACACATGTGCATAAACAGATACACACGCACACACGTACATTTACAGTAATCATCATTATGACACATACTCACACAGTAGACATATGTACGCATGCATGCACATGCACAAACACACATACGCAGGCAAACACACAAGCACGCACATACACACACACACACACCCATAAACATAAACTTGTACACGCACACATGCACACAATTCAAGAATTTCTCAGAATTATGAACAGGCAAGATGGGGGTGGGGTTGTATAAAATGAATTTTACATGTGAAATCTATGAACTAATCATGTTTTGGTACTTGTTGTCTAGCAGATACCAGTGAGAATTGAGTGTGGATAATGCAATTTAATTGAGACAGTTAGAATCATATAGGCCTTTCAAGCGTGATTTATTTTTGTGTACCGAACTCTGCCTGTCTTGCCACGTTGGATTTTGACTGAAACCTGCCTGTACCTCTGCGGTTTTTGGATTTTTTTGAGTTTACACTGTTTTGTCAAGTCACTCTGCCTGGCTGCCGATTCCTGTGTTCTGACATTAAAACCCACTAATTATACTCTCTGCTTCCTGAGTCTACTTTTGGTTCCACAGTAACTCACCTGGCCTCACCGGCCCTGACAAGCTCAGATCATACACCTGCGCATACACACACACACACACCCATAAACATAAACTTGTACACGCACACATGCACACAATTCAAGAATTTCTCAGAATTATGAACAGGCAAGATGGGGGTGGGGTTGTATAAAATGAATTTTACATGTGAAATCTATGAACTAATCATGTTTTGGTACTTGTTGTCTAGCAGATACCAGTGAGAATTGAGTGTGGATAATGCAATTTAGTGAGACAGTTAGAATCATATAGGCCTTTCAGCGTGATTTATTTTTGTGTACCGAACTCTGCCTGTCTTGCCACGTTGGATTTTGACTGAAACCTGCCTGTACCTCTGCGGTTTTTGGATTTTTTTGAGTTTACACTGTTTTGTCAAGTCACTCTGCCTGGCTGCCGATTCCTGTGTTCTGACATTAAAACCCACTAATTATACTCTCTGCTTCCTGAGTCTACTTTTGGTTCCACAGTAACTCACCTGGCCTCACCGGCCCTGACAAGCTCAGATCATACACCGCACACTGCATCAAATTGGTCTGCATGGCTGTCGTCCCAGAAGGAAGCCTCTTCTAAAGATGATGCACAAGAAAGCCTGCAAACAGTTTGCTGAAGACAAGGAGACTAAGGACATGGATAACTGTAACCATGTCCTGTGGTCTGATGAGACCAAGATAAACTTTTTTGATTCAGGTGTGTGTGTGTGCGCGTGCGTGCGTGTGTCCGTCCGTCCGTCCGTCCGGGTAATGAGTACAAAGACATGTGTCTTGCCTACAGTCAAGAATGGTGGTGGGAGTGTCGTGGTCTGGGGCTGCATTAGTGCTGCACTGGGGAGCTACAGTTCATTGAGGGAACCATGAATGCCAACATGTACTGTGACATACTGAAGCAGAACATGATCCCCTCCCTCGGAAACTGGGCCATAGGGCAGTATTCCAGAATGATAACGACCCCAAACACACCTCCAAGATGACCACTGCCTCGCTAAAGAAGCTGAGGGTAAAGGTGATGGACTGGCCAAGCATTATTCCAGACCTAAACCCTATTGAGCATCTGTGGGGCATCCTCAAATGGAAGGTGAGGAGTGCAAGGTCTCTAACATCCACCTGCTCCATGATGTCGCAATGGAGTGGAAGAGGATTCCAGTGGCAACCTGCGAAGCTCTGGTGAATTCCATGGCCAAGAGGGTTAAGGCACTGCTGGAAAATAATGGTGACCACATAAAATATTAACACTTTAGGGACAATTTGGACATTTTCACTTAGGGGTGTACTCACTTTTGGTGCCAGCGGTTTAGACATTAATGGCTGTGTGAGTTATTTTGAGGAGACAGCACATGAACACTGTTATATAAGCTGTACACTCACTACTTTACATTGTAGCAAAGTGTTATTTCAGTGTTGTCCCATGGAAAGATATAATAACATATTTACAAAAATATTAACTCAGTTAATCCTCATGAGTTTTACATTTTGTTAATCACCATCCAGGGGCGGATCTAGAGATTTTTTCCTGGGGTGGCATGAGGTTCCAGGAGGGGGGCCATGGACATTATTCAAAACTTAAAATTCTACAGATTTCATTGAATATGTTTTGTTCTCTACATTACATTACACGAGGTGGGAGGCAAATCGGAGATGTAGCTGATCGGAGATGTAGACAATCACAAAGCACCACATGATCAGACACAGGATGACATGACACACATACACATAATCCATGGGTCAGAATCAATTTACTTTTAGCTGTAAGACTTTTCCTGATTAAAAAATTATAACTCAGTGATAATGATCTTAGTCAAGCACCCAGGGAACAGAAGCACTCTTATGTTCGCACACCTTTGTTTCCCATTAGGACCAAAATGCCTGATCGATAGAGCCCAATTATCCCGATAGAGTAATTAACACCCAAGTACAGTAGTTAACACCCGAAATGAGCTTCAGAGCACCAAAGCATATGAACCATTGTAAGTTTTGATGTCAGTACTTGCAACACTGTGGTTTCACTTCCAGAACAAAACAAACATGTTCCGAAACAAAGTGATTTGAAAGCTGAAGACACATTGAAGGTGTGAAAACATACCAGCATGGGACTGCCTTCAGACAACTTTTCCGCAAACATCTCTGGAGATAAATCTTGCAAGTCTAAGCCATTAATCTTCAGAAGTTTATCTCCTCTCCTGGGTGTGCACAAACACATATCACAATTACTGCTAAAACCATAAACATGGCAACGGTTTGCGACAATGGTCTGCTTTCTTGTCAAATGTGACATATGATTTTTTCCCAGGTCAGCTTTTTCTTATGATTATGTGTGACATGACCAGATGTGGAGACACATGTATGGGTAGTCTAGCCGTCAGAGAGACCTCGGTTCACTTACCTCATAAAAAATCCTTTCTTGGCTTTCTTATCCTTAAGAACAGTCTCGACTTCATAGTAATGCTTCCCATCCCTCACTGTATGAAGGATGGAGACACCACCATTGACAGGCGTATCCTTCACAGAGAAAAGAAAGTCAGAAGACCACTCATGCCAGGACAGTTTGCAGATTTCAGCAACTTGGTAGTGTAATAGAATGCAGGTAGTGTAATAGAATGCAGAGGGGCAGTAGAATGCTCACCTTCACCTCCATGTTGCCTCGAGTGCAGTGGGATGGAAAGTGGTTGTGCTGCCACAAGGACCACAGATGTTATACTCAACTGGGTTCATTTGCATAGTGTAGGGGTGGAGACTTGCAGGAGGAAGTTGGACTCACGAAAGCAGAACCTTCTAGGCGAATAGGGGAAATGGCTATAAACCTACATTTGTAGGGCAGACAATAATATATTGTTTGTAACAAACTGCTGAATTAAGACTGAATGAAGCCATACACAAAAGCTTTGATTAAAAAACGGACGTAGAACCACTAACATAGATGTCGAGTCACTACTCGTTTGCAGAAATCAAGCGTCTTTTCAATGTCAATATTATTCTCAATTCATTCATAACACTTTCATACACAACATCAGTTGACCAAAGTGCAACCAAACAAAGTCAAAAAAAGGCTATATAATATATAATATAGTTTAACAGTACAGTATAACATTTATGTGCACCAAACCTGTGACTTTGTGGGGGATGGTATAGGTGTGTGTGTGTGTCTGTGCGTAAGTCTCTGTGTGTGTGTATGTGTAGTGTATGTGAAAAGTTGTGTAAGTTATTTAAAACCATTTATTGTTTATTTCTCTTTTCTGTAATGTCAGCTCCAACACGGCATACACATCAGCCAGCATGGTAATTAACAGCCTTCTAAATCATCAGCTGTCCATGGTGTAATTGTTGTATGTAGTTCCTTCTTTTTGTCCCCTCTTACATTGTACTTGACTTATGTAAATATTGCATGTTTGTTTGAAATAAATCACACTTTTTCATCACTAAATAAAAAATGACATTTATTTCCATAAAGCACACACCAGATATTGTTCACATTTGCTCAGAGAGTATCCCTCCACCATGGTAATTATATTGGCAGATTCAGGACAATCTGCCTACACACACATGAAGGTATGTATGAGCTGTCAGCTTGCTGTGGTGAGATGCATGTCAAAATATAAGAATTTTATAATTCACTTTTTGTCAAAATCAAACAATGGAAGTATTAATACATGAAATGGTGGTGGATCTGGGTAGCCTAGACTCTGCTAAAAAAAAACAATATATAGCATGTGTGAATGGAAAGGTGGGCACAAATGCAGCACAAACTATTCTGTTACAAACTACAACACTGGCTCATAAAATGTAACAAAATAAAATACAAAATACTGATGTGAAAAAAGTATATAATTAAAATACAGGTAATTAGTAATTTGAAAATCATAAATACCCACACAATAATCATGGTATACCAACTTTTAAAAGAAACTACAAGGCATATTGAAAATGTATCCCCAAGAGACAAGAAATACTATTTTCTGATTGACTGGCAGAGGGCTATTAATTCTGTACATTGTGGCTCCTGTAGATCTGAAAATAAATGTAACCAGCGTCCCATATCAACGTAAACGATGATTGAACTGACATGAAGCCGACCTCGCAACAATGGAATCAACTGTAACATAGCAAACTACCCACCATCATTTCCAAAACCCATGAATGTAGTACGACAAATTTAACAGGTCGGCCTCTTTTTAAACTGAACTGCATTTCCCTTTTTTTGCTATAAATGCATGCCTATTGCCTACTTAAATGACTGACAACATGGGGGACAAACAGAATAACATGCTGTAAGGGGTCCCGATATACAGAATTAATTAACTTGGTAGAGAACTCTTAACTCTTAACTCTTTTCGCATCGGGGAGGTCTTTGCGTCCGTCTTCTCCAACGTTAGCTATTACAGTATATAAGGGACTGCCTTTGTGCGCCTTGCATCAGACGTGGCCAGCCAATCATGGCTGGCGTAGTGAGAAAGTGCTTCTGAGGGATACGCGGGGAGGCATACCCCATATGTGAGATATCTCACTCATGCTATCCTAGCGTTCATGGGCTTCATAAAACCCTTTTTCCCAGTGAAAACATCATCATTCCGCATCATTCACGTCACGTAATTGTGAGTCAGAGGTCGGAAACTGGGGCTAGATTTTGCTAACAGAGTGGCCCAGTTAGGGGCTCATCATCACTTTTGTCGTCACAATGTAGTTCGTTTGTAGTCCATGTGGCCTTTCATGTCCAACAGTTTTAATGTGAACTTGGGAATTTGCCGTTGTTGTCACTTGAAAGCTGCATCTTTCTTTCACAAGTGTCTTACACTATATTTTAAGCAAATACAGTTGTTTATTTAGGATTAGTGAGTGTATGTTTTAACCTTTGTTGTGGCATCCGTGTTTGTCACACATTACGACGGCAAAGCAAATGAACACTTGGTGTGGGAAAAACAAAGTAGCCACGGGGGCGGTCCTTGTCATTCCGAAGTGCCATGAATGCACCATTTCAGAGAACCGGGGTTACGGTCGTAACCTGAAGTTTTTGTGTTTTCCACTTTTGAAGTAACTTAAGTGAGTAGCCTATTTGACAATTTGAGATAGTCTACATTCTTTTTCCATATACATTTTTTTTATTTTGCTATTGTTGCTATTCTCCCATTTACAAATTTTGAGTTTTGTGAAATATTGCTTTACATTGACAATGGATGAGTTAAACTTGTCTGGTATCAGTAGGGGTCAGAGATTACAGAGTCATTTACATTAAATATGGGCATTGTTGGATTTACAACACGGTTACCATGTTAACGTTAGGCTAAGGTTAATCATGCTGGTCTCTCAACACATAAAGTTAAGTAGACGTTGTAACTGTGTTGTAAATCCAACAATCCCCATATTTATGATAAATACTTATGCCTATTATGAGTAGGGCTGTCGCTTTTGTGAAAAAATCCTGTTCGATTCTTGAGACATCATTTTTCATTGAATCGATTGTAAAATCGATTTTTCATGTCTAAAGACGTTTCAATTTTCAACGCCAAATATAGGCCAATCCACGAACAACTAACAGGCATTAGGATAAACGTAAAGGGGGCTTTGAAGACGCATTTAATCAATGGCGTGAAGTTTAGATGCACAATGACAAACAGGAGTGCAACATTCTCGAAAAACAATAAGCAGAGTGGACTGCCATAACATCGGTGAAAAACATTACTGCAGGCTTTAACGTGGCTGCGTTTACAATTAGAAATGTCAAACAAATGTTGCCTATGTAGAACTTACGACTGCACAGTTTGCATACCGCTTTGTTCTCTAAACCCCAAAGTGCTTCCATCTCGAACTCCTCAAGTTATTAGGGCCTATCACCAGAGACTTTCTAATGTGGAGACACAGCACTCAAAAAATACTCCATAGAAATGCATGGGGCTAGTTTGTCACGCCAATATGGCCGTTGTCTACACATATCCCACCCCTTCCTCTGCAAAACGTCTACATGTGAATACATTGAGCCAATCATGTGGTGTGTTGTGAAGACATCGTGCCAATCATGTGTTGTGATCTCGCTGCTGGAGCAAGATTGGTGTCGTGAAGCCTTGCGCACGCGCAGTTCGACTCAAAGACTGTGCCCGATGAGTGCCCATAAAACGTTGGTATACGGCTGCCGAGTGGAGGGGCTTGCCTAAAAGGACTTTGCTATCACTCGTATCTCTCATGTCGCACAGGTTGATCGCGTTTTCCTCAATATTTTGGCAAAACACCAGCAGCACAGCAGCCGATTGAAACAGCTGTTTCCGGTGCGTGAAATTGGTGGGAATTTTATTTTTGATGATGATTACTGCACTTCGGAATTCTTTGTTATTTTTCTGCTTGTTTGTGAGTTTTGTTACATCTATCTTTTTCATTTGTTTAATTCGTTTAAAATGAATAGTGTACATATTTGGTTAAAATCGATTCCCTATTTTAGTTTTCGAAACTTGTGTTGGTTGGTCCAATCGATTGTGCGATTTTCGAACGTAAAGTGACAGCCCTAATTATGAGTATATTATAAATAAATATGATAAATACCTTTTTTCCTGATTCCCACTGACACTAGTAAATGACGCTAGGCGTTGTAGACTTCAGCAGCCAATGAGCACTTAATCTCCCCTGAATTTTCTGATTGGTTGACAATTGTGGAAGAAACGCAACACTGTCGACAGTTTTGAGCGAGCACACAGATGAAGTTGAGCGAGCGCGACAGAGATCTCCTGAGCGAGCGGAGGAACAGTTTATGTGAGCACATACAATGAAACTGAAAGAAAGGGGGCTGATGTTGCACATACATACTGTATTGTAATTAGCAAACAGGCAAAGACATTTGTGGAGCACAACATAGATTCCTGTTTACTCAACTACAATTTTTTTTGTGCTCGAGTTTAATTTTTTCTCAAAATGTAATTTTGCTCGCTCGCTCAAAATATTTTTCTGCGCTCAAATTGTGCTACTGCTCGCTCATAAAAGTGGAACAAATGTAACTCCATAGATCACGCCACTCCTTTCTTCATATGTAAATATGTCTGAACGTTTTATCCTTTCTGGACCATCTTTTGTGTCAGTTTGGACTATTTCATCTAGCCACTCATGTTTAAACGTTAGGCCGACCTTTTTCTGGGGCACCTGCTCTGCCTTTCTGTTTGCCATGGTAGCCTACAGTTAGCCTGTAAAATCCAGACCCTGTTAATCTAGAAAGATTAAGAGTCTGGCCACAAATAATGAAAATGGCTCAACTCGAGGGGCGGGACCAAGCATGCATTTGAAAATCTCACTGCACACTATTGGATAACACTACGACCAATGTTTACTGACTGATTCCGGACTTCGACACAATTGGATAACACTTCGACCAATGTTTACTCACTGATTCGTTGCAGCGTTGTCGTCATCTGTTTAGCTCGCCTCTGGCCCGCCTATATCAGATACACCGATATGATTGGTTCCTCGCGATGTAAGGGGTAAAAGTAACGTGCATCAAAACTTATTGGCAGAGTGTCTCGCAGAGACAATTTAAATTGTGCTCTCGCGAGAACTCTGGATTTCCAACTGCTGGAGCAGGGCCCGCCAAGAGTTAATCTGAGTACCCAGAAGTTTGCATCATGCTGAACGAACTTCTGTGCCAAAACCTTCACAACTGGAAAACAGCTACTTTCAGAGCCCACTAATCTCACTTCCGTTGTGTTCATGGGCAAAAGTCCGTACTGAAGCCAGTGCGAAATAGCTGCCAATACAAACTTAATTTAAGCATGTTTAGAGTCGATTTTTTGAAGAAACTGAAGTTCGTAACAACAGTTGCTTTAAACCTCTGCAGAAGTTATGTCTCATATGCCTAAGCAAAGGCTAACCAGAAATGGCTACAAAGCTAAACTAAACGCCATCGTTTTGGTTGTTAGTTCGCTGTCGGCAGTATTTTCATGAAACACCCAGTACATGTGCATACTCTCACAAAGTCTGCCACCTCTCCGCGATTGGCTATTGAAAAACTTTGTTCGAAATCAGAGACATTCCCCCCGCCCTATTTTCCACTGAATCCAGGCGTATTCCTCTAGACTAGCCAAGAGTAGCCTAAAGGATACAGTATTTTAAATGGTTATTACCTAGCCTACGTCGCCTTTGATGCTCTGATTTTTAACCCCTGAAAAAAAATTGTTGGCCTGAAAAATGTGCGCGGTCTGAAAAATCTATTGTGCGGCCACTTCGACTGGCCTGCGCGGCCATGCGCACACACAGCTTAGAGGGAACATTGCTCACAACCTGTAGAAAGCGTTACGTTTGTGTGGCAGTGCACTACCACCTAGCCGCCTGGCGTGCTTACTACATCGAATTTTACACACTTTTTCATCACTGTATGCACGCAGACCCCCCCCCCCCCCAAAACACTTGTCTAAACGCGGAATAAAAAGTTAGAACGCAAGGCCACTTTACGTTTTCTCTTCACATCATTTCCATCTAAACATGGCCTTAGCTAGTTTTTTTCCCCTTTTTTTCCTCCATGTCACTTCAGGGGCTCCATACATTTGTTCTGTATATTTTTCTTATTTCAAAAATAATTTTTGGTGGATTTGTGTTGTGTACTATGCACTATACTATGCAAGTGTACTATGCTGTACTAGTGTCAAGTGTGGTATGTGGTCTGCCAGACGGGATTAGAACTCTCCCCAACAGAACACTCTGGAAAATAGAATACATGGGTTTATTTATAATACATGGGTTTATTTATAATAACTTTCTCCAAACCATAATAACAACAGAACACTCTGGAAAATAAAATACATGGGTTTATTTATAATTGTAGATAGAAAATAGAAAATATAAAACTATATATGTATATATTTAAGAATAAAACAAAATAATTCCAATGTATAATATAACATAATAATAATTCAAAAATATATAATAATTCTACAAAATAATTTTAAAAATATGCAAACTGGTTACAAAGCAGACTAAAAAGTCAGAGATGGAATAAGGTTGACACAGATGGCTGGCACAATTTTAAACTTTAAAGGTGCAATGAGCTCTGTATGACATCATGTTGTTGTATTTGAACCAAACATTAAATTAAACACTAGAAAGCAAAGTCACCCCCACTAAAAAGCAAAGTCACCCCCCTTAGTGATTATGTTAAAGTGTAAATCTGTCTCCACGGCTTATTTGATGTGTTTTAATGCAGAAAAACACCCTTGGGTCAATTTTCACCGGAATTACACTTTAAATTAACTGTTCCAGCCAATCATCAAATGATTTCTAAACGGTTTTATTAAGTTGAAAATTAAAAGTGTACTTACAGAACAAACAACTAGCAAATAGTGAGAAGATATCCACTCAATGTAACACAAATGTGCTACGGGTTAGAAATAGCTTAGAATCGCTTACAGTACCTTTAAACCAGGAGTACAGTTTCTGTATTTTTTACATTTTGAATAAATAGAAGCAATGAGTCATACATTTAGGTACATAAGAGATGGTGACCCTTTGCACTGTATTGTACAATAGACCAGTGTATGTGTGCAGGAACACGCATATGAATGGATAGACAGGTCGAGGGACATTACCACTGCTGTTACAGCGCAGCGTCATTGGAAGTTGATTTTTTTTTTGGTCCGATTTATTTTTGATAATTATATTTATGATTGTAGATCTACATGAATTGGAATTTGTGTCCCTAGTTTAGACCCTAGTTAGTTCAAATGTTTTCTTTCATGGCAAGTGTGCCTCCAAGAGGCACATGATGACCGTAGCTTATTATGACATGACAAAGTCATTCATGAGGATCTGGGTGTGGCCAGGCTAGAATATGGCAAAAATATGGCATTGCCCCCCTAACCAATTTACTCTTCTGACCTTTCTTCATCCTACTCACTGTGCAGAGTAACCTTCATATTCCCTGCTCTCTTCACTACCATCACTTCCATTATCCTCCATCACATCTTTTCTATCTACAAGGACAGACCCCTGTGCAAGCATGAAGCATACGATTGATAATAGCCTCTTATCCTCAGAGCTCAGAGCTTTCAGAGTTCATCTCTCTTTGGAAAGAAGTTGTTTTCCCTTCTTTTGTTCTCTCTTCTTCCTGATTTTCATTTCTTTTTTGGTAACCTTGGTAACCCAATTTAGCTTTCTTGGAGAAAGACATTGAACCAGCAGCACAACAGTTGGGGCTCCACCACTAGCCATGCTCAACTAACAAACAAAATGCCATACCTTATGAATTGTCGTGCAGGAGGACTAAACCGTTTTGCTTTAGAAAGGGATGAGTGTGACCTTCAAGACAGTCTTTACTAATTTTTGTATACATAATTCAGTCAGTCAATCAAGTTCAAGTTATTCCGCCAATACACTAATTTGACATTTTGTCTGTCATTCAATTTTGACATCTGATTTGGAAATTAAAATAAACTGTAAAATAAAATATATTCCAAACTTTTCAAGGGCACTCCCCTTTTAGGGCCATTGTAATCAGTCCCACTTTCCCCCCAGTCTGGCCCCCGTGAATAGCTTACACTGGGTCTCATATATTACATGTAAGTGAAGTGTATTTGTGTGTAGGCCTTAAGTAGAGGCTTTTAAAATTTTCGATGTTCTCATTATGAAGCAAGCGTCCACTTCACTTCCTCTGGGTACATTTCTGACTGCTAATTTGTTTTGTGCCTGTGTACAGCAAAGGAACTGACCTTGGTATAGGGCAGACTCAAATGTATATGTATTGTCAGAATTTATTGTAAGGTGGAAGAAAAAGGATCTGTTGTCTTCCAATATCTTCTTATTGTTCTTGTCATGAGGTACCTTTCTTTCCTGAAATTAAAAAAGAGAAAAATTAGGATGTGTCTACAGTAATCTTGGCATCAAAAGACAAGCTCAATCTAAGGATGAAAGATGATGTTAATAGAGTTAAATCATGTTTTTCATCATTGTCTCTCACAACAATTCTAACTTTGTCACTCTTAGTAATGAAACCGATAAAATAATCATCTGAATCAAAAACAGATATCATCGTTCCCTTTAGTCTAGAGATCTCAAAGAAGGTAGAAGAAAATCAGTTACCACTATGTCACTCAGCAGGTCTTTCAGCTTGTCATTTTTCTAAAAAACAAATCAAACAAATAATGGCATAACACATTTTACTATTCATGACAATGCATAATGAGCCCATCTGTGGAAAGAAACACAAACTTGAAAAGTAGATTTGAATACTTCTGATTAAATACCTCAGCTTTCAAGGTGAAGGTCCCTTCCCTTTCCTTCTCACAGGTTAGGAATTTAAAGGAGCCAGGAAATTGCAGGACAACATGTTTATCCATTTTAAGCATAGTGATCTTTTCTGAAAAAAGATGTAAATAAATTCAATATATAAAACTCATTTTTATGTTTTTTTGTTTCTGTTTGCTTCCCTCTTTATAATTCATTCATATCATTATGATAATTTATAATTCATTCATATCATTATGATTAGCTTTCATGAGTTGCCATCTTCATCATACGCCTCTGGAGTAGACTGTAAATTGTAAATAATATCATAAATTGTTTAGAGTGAACACGTTCTTCCATTGTTCCATTGTGTAGTAGCCAATAATATTGTGTGCACAGGTTCATATTTATTACAGTTTTGTGAAGATTACCATACAACTGCAAGTGCTGGGGGGCAAACTGGCGAATCTTGGCTTTTTTATGGAAAAATGAGTTTGTCCTTAGTTGGAGCCAACAGGTCAGATTTAATTCAGCTACCACCTCTCTAAAGTCTATAAACAAGGTCCCACAGCACTGATTTATTTCAGCTACCTCCTCTCTAAAGTCTGTAAACATTGACCCACAAGTTCAGATTTAATTCAGCTACCTCCTCTTTAAAGCGCTGTGTTTAATTCAACAACCTCCTCTCTAAAGTCTATAAACAAGGCCCCACAGCACTGTGTTTGGTCTCCCATACTGTATACTCTCTACACCAATGAGCGTCCAGCTCTCGCCCCCCCACACACATATTTTAAAGAGCAACTTGCAGGTTGGAAACCCCTATAAAGCATAGTGTAGATAAATAATGAAGAAACTATCTGAAAGAAAAAATACATATAACAATGCCAGAAACAACACATTGTGAAATTTTGAGAAAAAAACTTCCGCATCTACAGTATCCCTGCACCTTGACCACCTGAATTTCCCTTTTTGGCATAATAAAATTAAGCTTGCCTTGATTACACTGTGGTGTACTGAAAATATCATAAAATAATTTGGGTCAAAAAGGTCTGGGCGGTGCGTGGATATCAGGCATGTGCAGAGTTTTAAAAATGTAACAACTAAATGTACGCATAGCGGTCCAAAATATGACCTGACCACCACTCAATCCTTTTCATCCTCCCCCTGCTTGTCAATTTGTCTGCATCTTCTACTCCACCCCCTTACTCTTGCAACTTTTGTGTATGCTTGTATGTGTGTGTGTGGGCGTGTGTGTGTGTGTGTGTGTGTGTGTGTGTGTGTGTGTGTGTGTGTGTGTGTGTGTGTGTGTGAGTGTATGCATTTGATGTGTGCATGTCAATTTGTTTCCATCTCCTATAGAGCCTGACCAATATGGGATTTTGAAAGCTGATAACCTACCGACTTCAATATTTGAGTTATTCAAAAACCGATAACCGATTTATCGGCCGATAGTCATTTTTAATAAAATATTTAACATGTAAAAATGTTCTCCCATAACAAGGTTGTAATCAAGGTGGGGCATTATGTATTTGAATAGGCCTAACTATCTAGATACCTAATGAAAGGCTCTTCATATACAGTAATTTATTTGTTTAAGATATAAGAGTGTATAAAATAGAAAGAACAAGAATAAAATAAGTTTTAAGTGTCCTTCCTGTAGAAAACCCATAGCCCAAAAGCATGCCTGCAGGTAGGCATGCTTTAAGAATAAGATGACATGGAAAAGCATCATTCCAGCTAAGCATTTAATAATGAACATTGAATATTAGATTATAATGCTCTTCATCCTGCACTTATTCTTAATACTATTATAATGTTACTGTTTCTGCACTACAATGGTACTGTTACTACACTGCACATACTGTAGCTATAGCCTACATACCTGTTTATATGGTTCATACTAAATATCCATATTTATTCAGTTTCTGTAATTTCTGTATTCTGTTAATACACTGCATCTATATTGTTCTTACTACTACTATAATGGTACTGCCACTACATTGCACATATCTGTACATGTAGTTCATACATTGTTCATACGTGACTGTTTTCCCAAGACGGCGCCAGCCTGTATATGTGAACGGTACTGTTTCTAAACTATCTTTTTAATAAACTGTCTGTACACTTACAAAGTTCTTAAAGCTTTGGTTTTCATGTAGGGACCCTCATTATGCTACCGTGGAAGTGTGATGCTATTTTGAACCTTGTTAGTGGTATAGAAATAGCTATTTCTTTTTACTTTGCGTGTTATTATTAACCCCTAGGTTAATTTTGCGCCGGAATTTACTTTAAATATTAGTTCTTTTTTGTTAGTGGCTTTGGATAATAGTGTCAGCTGAATAAACATAATGATGCAAATGATGAGGCCATACCTCCTGTGTCATTAAAGCCAGGGCCCACAGCCGTCCATCCGAGGTACTCACTGCCTTTATTCGCAAGCCTAATTGATTTACATTCCCAGAGCTCTAGATCTGAAACAAAGGAAATGAATAAACAGAAACTAATGCAAAACTTAATTGAGGTGAATCAATAACAATTTTACATTAATTTCAATAGCAATGATGATTGCTGAATGTGAAAAAAAAAATTGTATGGGCTTAAAATCGTGTACAATCGCTGACTTTACCTTTAAATATTACACATTCAGAAAAGTTCATACATCAATTAACAATATTCACTAAGATGTTTAGATGGACAGCTCCTATCTAAGATATACTCAAGACAGACATTAAAGTAGAGGATCAGGAAATAAAGAAGAATGGCCAATTACAGAGATGTTGACTCTCTAAAATACACCGATCATCGCAGTCTGTACACAGCAAATCAATCTTGGCATCTTGCAGTGTCACAGTTAGTGTGGTTTCTTCAAAGGTGTTGCTGGAGTCTCCTTGATGCTTAAGAGACATAATCAGAGAGCACATTAGAGAGGCTGCTTAAGTGTGTGAGAGTAGGCCTAGATACAGTGCCTAAAGTAATGTTAATTAATTAAAAATGTATCATTCAAAATAAGCAATTGCATACATATTCACCCCCCCCCCCTTAAACTAACTGCCCTAAATCAACAGCCAATTAGTGCTAATAGTCTCACAATAAGTGAAACGGAGATTGCCTGAGTGCAGTGAATGTGTATGGTATAGTAATATAAAGACACCTGTGTCTGGAAGGTCCAGTCACTGGTCAATCAGTATTCCTGGCTATAATTCCACTATGAAACAAACAAACTTAAAAAAGACAAGATTATTGACAAGAAAAAGTGAGGGGATGGATACAAAAAAATGTTCAAGTCACTGAACATCCCCTGGAGTTCAGTGAAATCCATCATTAATGTTAGCCTGGGTTTTCCCATGCTGCCTTACGCGCGCAATTTTATTCACGCTGCTAGGCAGCCTGGATTCCATGGAGCAAATTTTCGCCTGAGTTAGTAAGCAAGATGGCGTCGTGAGTGATGTGCGCGTCGGGTGCTGTCCGCTAAATGTTACAATCCTAGTCCTCATGCGTTAAATCTACAGCCTGTCTTTTTCAATTTAAGTGAATTTTAAAGTGGACTTTAAGTTGTCTCAAAGAAACTTTACGTGAGGTAGGAAACGCTAGCTTTGTTTTGCGTACTGGGCACGCTTGACCTCGCCATGGATGTCACGTCAATTTCCAATCAAACAATTTGGGACGCATTACAGCAAATGAAACGGGAAATGTTTTCCCTTATCGATACCAGAATGGACAATATTCAGACGAGCCTACAAACTATCCAAGGCTCGATGACTACTCTTGGTGACCATGTAGGCCTATCACACCTGGAACAAAGAGTCAGCGGCAACGAGGATAACTTGACTTGACGAGGATAACTTGACTGATTTATTTAACCTATCATTATCCACTGGTGTGGTTCCTCCAATGTGGAAATCAGCTAGAGTTACACCTATACACAAGGGAGGGGATCCCAGGATCCCAATAATTATAGGCCTATTTCTATCATTAGTAGCGTAGCAAAGGTGTTTGAGAAGCTAGTATTTAAACAATTATTCAAATATATTAATGACTCATCTATTTTGTCCCCATTTCAATCTGGCTTCCGACCAAATTTTTCTACAACCACTGCCCTAATCAAATTTACCAATGATGTATCATCTGCATTAGACATGTCAGTGGGTGCCATATTTATTGATCTTTCCAAGGCTTTCGATACGGTCAATCATTACCTGCTTCTTGACAAACTACATGCAATAGGCCTTTCTAAGGACTCTATTCTCTGGTTCAATTCTTATCTCTATGGTAACGTGTTTCCCTACATGGGTCTCTGTCCCAGTTTGTATTAATGGAGAAGGGTGTCCCTCAGGGTTCTTCCTTAGGGCCACTTTTATTTTCCCTATTCATAAATGAGTTTCCACAAATCTGCTCAGACTACAATATTCATTTGTACGCAGATGACACCGTGATATATACATCTAATGTGTCGGTTTCTAAGATCCAGTCTTCATTACAGTCTAACTTTGTTGCCATGCAACACTGGTTCCAGACCAACCACCTACTATTGAATACAAAAAAATCATACTGCATGTTGTTTCCCACCAGATCAGCATCACGTACCCAAGTCTCTTCTCTTTTTCTTAAATTCCTCGATGGTTCAATACTTGCACAAGTCGAAGAATTTAAATATTTAGGACTATGGCTTGATTCGCAACTCATACAGGTACCACATTACCTCTGTTGTAAAAAAGATTAACAATTGCCTACGTTTATTGTATCGATCAGTAAACTGTTTCTCTCAACCAACGTGGCTGAGAATTGTTAAAACACTAATATTCCCACTGTTAGACTACGCGGACGTTGTTTATCAAAACACTTCAGACTCAAACCTGAAACCTTTAACTGTAGCATTTAATAACCTGTGTAGATTTGTTCTAAGATGTCCGTTTATGACCCATCACTTTGTATTGTATGACTCCCTGAACTTACTATCACCAAAAGCCAGAAGACAGTTTCATTGGTATCAGTTCATCTTTAAATGTGTGTACCTTGACTTCCCCCAATACCTTAAAGGCTATCTAATTCCACACAGACCTAGCCACAGATTGCGGCACACTGAACACCCCACGTTCACGGTGCCAAATATTACGAAGGAGATTGGTAGACGGGCATTTAAATTTAGAGCGCCCTACGACTGGAATAGTCTGCCGAGGAATATCAGATCCATAGTCTGCCTTCACTCATTCAAATTTTCCATTCTGACCTACTTACAGGCGAACTCCACATGTAAATGTTTTTGAATAATTATGATTAGGTGTCTGTATATGTTAATTTGGTGATGTGCTGAGTACTATTCTCTGTAACACCTATACTGAATATACTTTGTAAATGTGTAGGCTGAATACTGCCATGCTATGACCTATTGTTATTTTCCTCAAGGGTGGTGACGTTGGGGCGGGAGTGGGAGAGATTTTGTGTGAATGTACTGTATGTGTGAAAGTGTTGTCTTGTTCAGTGTTCTGTTTTTGTTTTTGTATTGTACCCCTCGAAAACGAGATATCTTCTCAAGGGGCTATCCCCCTAAGCAAATAAATTGAAATTGAAATCAGGGGACCAATCACAGAACAGAGGGAGGGCAGCAAGACGATGACGACATGGGGGCATCAAAACTGAAACTGAAAGTAACTCCTCACTGCCCCATGGGTCTGCTTTAAGCTGCCTGTCCATAACTTGGCCTATGTTGTCCCAAATTGTCCCATTCTTTTCCCTATGTGATTAGCTTGAACAACAGGACTATGGGTCAATTTACACCGAACTTACACTTTGTCCAAAGACATATGGGAGACTCCAAGGTCAAATGGAAGAAGGTTCGTTGGTCTGATGAGACCAAAACTGAGCTTTTTGGCCATCAGACTAGATGCTGTTTTTGGTGGACACCAAACACTGCACATCACCACAAAACACACCATCTTTAATTTGATTTAAAGGCCCTGGAAGGCTTGTAAAGGTCAAAGTAAAATGAATTCAGCAAAATATATGGAAGGACAATCTGATTCAGTCTGCAAGAGGACTATGACTTGGGAGAAGATTTACTTTCCAGCAAGACAATGAGCCAATGCTACAGCGACAATTACACAGAAATGGTTTAAAGACAATAAGTGTAAATGTTCTGGAGTGGCTGAGACAAAACCCAGACCTCAATCCTATAGAAACTCTGTGGCTGAACATAAAAAGGGCTGCTCACCCCCGATCCCCTTCCAACCTGACAAAGAAAAATTAAGTAAAACTGCAGTATCTAGATATGCAAGCCTATTTGAGACCTATTCATGCAGGCTCCATGCGTTAATTGCGACCAAAGGTCTACTCAATGTTGTCTACTCAATGCTGACTTAAATTGATCAAGATTCCATTCATAAAAAAGGGGGTGAATACTTTTTATAGGCACTGTATACAGTAAGTCTGATAGATAAAATGGGTAAAAAGACATAAAAATGTTCACTGCATTTCAGCAAAGATATTTTGAATAACAACTGATGAGTGAGAAGTTACAGTTCAGTAAGACTGCTGTTCACAATGCAGTCGTAAAAGTTGTGAATTCAGGAACTTTTAAGAATTCTGTGGCTTTTTCATTACGTTTTTTATTTAAAAAGTTACAACACTAAGTCGATGTAAGGATGACCCAAAATGGCCACCACTATGCTATGGTTAAAGGCAACTCACCGAATTGTCCGTTGCTCCATGATCTTCAGTTATTGTCTTAAACATGAAGATGACAGTAGAGTGAGTTCAGAACAGGATTCATCAGCATACAATGAGACAATGATCTTAAAGAATATTTAGTTCCACATTTAAGAGCTATGTCAATATTTAGCAATTTATGATAAATATCACTATCTGAAAACACCTGTCTAACATCACATTACTATCTGAAAACACCTGTTTTACTCCTCTAAAAGGGCCTTCGCTAAAGAGTGAAGTGGCGATGTTTATTGGTGTGGTACTGTGTGCTGATATAATACAGTAACAGTGAATGGGGTAAACTTATTTAAGTGTGAGGATTGTAAAAACATTTACCCTTACCAAAGAGAATTCACCTTGACTACCACTCAGCAATTTGAAAAATTGTTCTGAAGTCGCACCCAAAAGATCTTTGTCATTCAGCTTCACGAGTTTAAATCCTTTTCTGTGGAGGCATCAATAATCAGTCATGGTATCATTTGGTTTAATTTTTTTCACCATTTCATGTTTAGACCATGCATGCACAAATTGTTTTTTTTTATCCAACATGCTCTATCACTGTACATTAAATAAGTCTTCAGACTGTACATAGCAAACAAAACCTAAAATACAAAGAGGTTTATAAAGGTGGTAGGTGGAACATTTTCATTTCTTACTTTAGGGGCTCTATATCTCCAGACCGCACGTTCCCCACAGCAGTCACCACTTTATAATGATTTTCTCCATTTATCAGTTGGTAGTGGATATAAATGCTGCAAAATACCGGTCCAGTCTTGAAGACAAAGAGAAAACATAACAGGTAAGGTAAGTCCATGGTACAGAGGAAACGATCTTGGGACTAGGGTTGCAAATTTATAGAAATGTTCTTAATCGACTTTCACTAATGTTAATGAACAATAATCAGTTATTCATTAAACCCACCCACCCCCATCACCACACACATTATTATAACACACACACAGCAGACCTAATACATTCCTCAATAAATGACTATTGGAAAAAAGCCATTTTACATTCACCTTTAAAATAGGCCGGATATATGATCGCCACGGAAACATATTTATTGATCATTTTATGTGGTTAGGCTGTGCAATGCAACATGTTGCTTATAGGCTTGAAAAAGAAATAGTCAGGACACTTGTAGGAAAACAAAGAAAGCATAATATCAACAACGAAAACATACCGTGCCATTTTACATTCAACTGTTTAACTGTAGGCTATTTAATAGTCGCAGCAATTTATTCATTGCCACTTTCATGTGGCTTAAGGCTACGCAACGGAACATAAGCCAAGGCTATAACAGGCTACTTGAAATAGGCTGGAGTGGACACCTGAAGGAAAAAACACATCGGGAAAAATATAAAAACATGCCCTAATGCCATGTTTCATTCAAGTTTTTAAACTGTATTGGATAGTCACGGCAACGTCTTTATTGGCAAGCAGTTGGCTATGCAACGCTACATGTAGGCTACGCTAAAAAAAAAGTGATCCAGCGATTTCTTAAAGTTACAGATGAGTTAGTCTACATGTTTTCACTGTAGACTAAATGTACACATCTACATGTTCTGGGGTGAGGTGTGTGGCAATCGGTTTACTGTCAGTCCGGCTGCTGAAAATTCTCGCTCAGATGGGACTGAGTTTGCGGATAGGCCTTCACATATAGCCTACACTTATAAATAGCACTGTGCAAATTTAGCAAACATCGGGAATCTTGTTGCATTGATCACCAATCTGTGGGATTTGTATACTCTCCTCATTCACTAATATTATTTTCCTAATGATTTTTTTAACTGTGTTCTTAAGAAGGTCGAGATGTTGAGATGAGATGACATTTATTACACACTAGATTACATTGCTGCTTCAATCCGGTCACCAATTCATGCATTGCACGGCATTGCTGTGTGTGCAATACAATGTAACAATTTGTTTTCCAGACAGTTAGCTAAAGGCTACATGTAGCACAAAACAATAACAATGACTAGCCTGCTTATGCCCCTCTTGGCTCGAGAGAAACACGAAAGCACTTGTTGAAATTGAAATAGGTGAAATTGAGTTACTAAAAAAAGTTTTTTCTATTAATTCACATTGACCATACCCAACAAGGGTGAATGAGGGATGCGTTCTCGTGTTCTACACCAATGTCCAGCACTAACGAGACAGCTGCTGCCCTGGAGGCATCCATGTTCTTCCCAAAAAGACTACAAATCCCAGCGTTCGCGCTAGCAACTCATTCGTACATGTTGTACGGGTGGACTATGAGGATTTACGAGACAAATGGAAAGGGCCATACTTCCTGAATTTTTGGTCAACGATACCCGGGACACCGAAACACCGGGTCACATGAAACTTGGTGGGCATGTAGCCCCACTATTACGGATAAGTTTAGTTTGGTCCCCAGGGGCCACCGTCTGGCGTTATATTTATTCGCATTTTTTAAAATACTGTTGACTTGCGCTAGCCTAGCACCTGCGAACTCTGCTAACTAAAAGGACTGGATGAAACGTATTGAAAACGGTCTCCAATGATAAATATCACACTTGCTAACTTGGAAATGAGGTCCTATGTCCAAAATCCTGAACCACCCCTTTAAGTGTGATATTGAGGGTATTAACACTTCGAGTGCCAAAAACGCAATATTGCATTTTTTGTTCCCATGCGTTGAGTGCTAAAAACGCAATATTGACAAGTCGTAGGTGAAGTACAGCTGCGCTTACGTGTGTGTGGTGTGTGTGAGGAGAAAAGACGCACAGCCACAGGGGAGGAGGCACTAGAGGCATGCCTTGCGGCTTGCGCACAGGCATGTTACTTCAAAAGAACACGGTCATTCTCAAAAGTTTCGGTACTAATAAATTAGGCATTGTGACATTAATTTCAGGGTATTGCGATACTTTTGTAGTATCGGTGCACCGTGCAACACTAACAGGCAACACTTCATATTTCATGAAAGACGCTATATCTCCATTTCTAGAAAAAAAAAACAGGGATTTTGATGAAAACTAGCTTGGGATTTCTCAGGAACGGAGGCATGTAGAAATAAACGGTTTGTACCCACTGAGAGCTTAGTCTCACCTTTCAAACAAGCCATATGTGTCCATCGCTATAACATAGAATACGTTGTGGCTCTACAAAAATTGTCAACAATGATCTAGATTGCTGGCACTCTGGGCCAAAGCTTCCGAAAACAGCGCGGCATTCAAAGTGTTAAAAACAGTTTTGTTTTTTTCATTTGGTATCAGTAACTATTTCCAGAAGATGGCCAGATCCTCTCAGCTATTCATCTCTTCAACTGGTGTGAGCGTAGTGTAAAATATATGTTAAGTTCTTCTTCGCCCTAAAGGAGTTAATGCCTCATAAAAGGAGCAAATTGCTATGCTGCGTTTCACCTGAGTGGCGCTAAAATCTATTTTTTATTGTAAATGTTTATTTTGATGTTCCCAAAACACCTGTAACTACATGCATTTATTCTGTGAATGGGACTTGGTACAATATTGGTACTTTACACACTGAATGTCCATATACTTTGCTATCTCCACATAGATTTTTATGGTCCTACTAGCTACCCCACATACCATTTCAGTTGCATGAAAATTACACAAAAATACCTTATTTTAATTTAATTTACCTTATAAAAATTTCCTTATTATTGTCATGGCCTTTTGTTTTGGAGACTTCACATTTTGGGACAACATTAACAGAGGATTATTTCTAGAGAAAATACTGATTGATAGCAGGTGTGTCAAAATAAGAGTTTTGAGACCCTCAATATCACTTTTTTTGCCTGTTTTTTTCTGAGACTAGGGACTATAAAACCAATGAGACTGTGGTACAAACTTTCAATGATTGAATCGTATTGAAAACATGTTTGTCTTCTACAAAGTTTGGTGAGGTTAGGCATAACACTTTGAAATATGTCCAAACATGGCCTTCAAAATAATGCCTTTTAGAGTGTAAACAATCAAAGGCAAAAAGACTGAAAACAATAGACTTGAACAAAAATATTTTACAGGTTTTAGTTATGGAACCTAAACATTGTTTAGACAAACTTTGAGGAAAATGGGAGTCGGTGCTGCAACCATATTTTCCTGGATTTTGTCTGATTTGACATGGAATCAATTTGGTTTTAAAAAGAAACATGGCACAGATTTGTATGCACTTAAAGAAGTTGTTACCAAGTATAAAAGCCATGGTACAACAATGTTTATCTTTGATCTTTGATCATGTTAATCACGGTAAACTGTTAATAAAATTACAGGAGCGAGGGGTCTCCCCATACTTTAACCTGACGATCCAGACCCACATTTAAATGTAGGGTCTGGGCACTCACCGTTCGCAGTGCTCAGTCCGAGGGGCGGGATAATCAGTTGTCTTTCAAATTCCCTCTGCGCGCAATAGGACAGCGGCAGCGCTAGGAGTCCCATGCGTTTCCCACCAGCGGAGCTAGTTGGCTAGTTCAAACGTTTGCCAACTTAATAAAAGTTGAACTCGTGTCACACTGTTCGCCAACAGCAACATCCATCTTATTTGTTTTCAAGTAGCAGGGAATTCAAGCCAAACCGTTGCAACTCTGCCATCAATCATAATGTTAAGCCCACCTAACGACTCGATACACGATTTCATTGGCCTGATTGAGTTTCGATTTCTGGAGCTCACAAGCCAACGGAGAGTTGCTAGACTAGCCCTGGCAGCAAATGCAAATGTCCGCTGGCATTTTGCTCATCGGTTCTCTGGTGGTTCGTTGGCGGGTTGCAGACAAATTGCCCAATATTTTTCAACTCTTGGTCTAAAATCTTTTTCATTTGTTCAGTTATACTCCATATATCATTTTTTTAAACTTTTCTCAATATTCATGACAAGTTAAATTTAAAGAACGGTGGTTCAATGACAGACCACAAGTGGCACGCCACTGGCGGCATACCACCAGCGGTCCGCTATCTGCTAATCTGATTTTGCTATCTGGGGTGACGCTATGTGTCTCTCCAGATTTTGCAAATTAGTGGTAATATGCTTGTTTATCTCAAGTATTTTCAGTAAAAACGATTTAGAGTACATATCGTGCACCGACAACTGTAACTTTTGGATATCGGTTCCTGCAATTCTGACACCGTTATCAGCATAATCCCAGATTGCTAAACCAACGAGACCTCTGAACATCCCCACACCGACCAGAAACATCTTCAAACCCAGGGGTTCTTACGGTGGAATTCGAGCAAGGCTAAAGCTAACTACACAGCTGTAGTAACAGCAGCCTATATAACACCGGATGATAATGCTAAGCTTGCCATGAAAGAACTGCATTCTGCTATCAGCAAACAACAAACTCTGCATCCTGAGGCAGCCTACATTGTCGCGGGGGACTTCAACCACCTGAATTTAAAGACTGTACTAACTAAATTCTATCAAAATTTATCAAGCCCCACAACAGAAAGAGAAAATATTTTAGACCATGTCTTCACAAACATGGCTGATGCATACAAAGCCGATCCATTCCCCCTTCCAGGACACTCAGATCACCTCTCATTGTTTCTACTGCTAAGTACTCAGCCCTCATTAAACGTGTGAAACCAACAGTAAGACGGTCAAAGTGTGGCCAGAAGGAGCTGACATTTCGGCAGCGTTTTGAAAACACTGACTGGAGAGTGTTTGCAACTCAGGCTACCCATGACTCCCACACGGACATTGATTCATATGCCTCCTCCGTTTTAGACTGTATCAACTCCAACATCAACAGTGTCACCACCCTCAGATGGATTACAACTTCCCTAATCAGAAGCCACGGATGAACAGTGTGGTCAGACTCCTGCTGAAGGCATGAGACATCCCATTCAGATCAGGTGATGCTCAGGCCTATAGCTCATCCAGGGCTAACCTGAAAAGGGGCATCAAAAAAGAACAACTCACTTGGTTTTTCCGCTCGCCGCCATCTTGCCAGTCAAGAAGTGAGTTGTCCAAAACCTTTCTTTTCAGTAAACTCTGTGTACACAAACAATGTTCTCAATACGAGTTCATGTGTAGAGACCCTGGTAAAACTTTGAGGTCACGGCTCCTCTACCATGGGTGCCTGTGCCATGGCCATTGCCCTGTCTTACTGCAGGGGTCCACCGGGGCACTAGGTGTCCCTATCTTGTCTTGTGTGTCTTACAGGCTTCCTGATTGTTACACCTGGGCCCGGGTGTACCTTTATAGGCTAGCCTGTGGGAGTGTCCGGTCTCTTCCCTCTCACTTCGCCTGTGAGAGCTGTCTGGGTGGCTTGACTGCAGCAGGCCCAAGTGATGAAGTGGCCCAAGAAGGCGTCTTCTGCTTTTGTTTTGTTACTTTCTTTTTTGTAAAGACCTTTTTTGTAAATAAATTATTATCTTATTAACGCTAACCCCTCGAGTTGTCTCCATATTTGCCATGGTCTTGAGCCAGATCGTGACATTGATCAAAGTTTAATGTTGTGTCAAGCCTTCTTAAAGTGTTTTAAAAATACTTTAAAAATAGCGATTTTCATGCATCAAAACAGTAGTGCCCCTAGAAGTCCCATTCAAAACGCCATTTCACCCGAAAAGACAATTATATGGTCAATATTAAAAGTGGAGCTGCAGACGTAACCTCCCTCTGTAACTGGATTCTGGACTTTCTACCCGACAGACCTCAGTTAGATTATATAACCACACCTCCTCAACCATCACCCTGAACACCGGCGTACCACAGGGATGTGTGCTGAGCCCCCTCCCTTACTCCCTCTTCACCTACGACTACACATCTGTACATGGCTCTAACACTATTGTTAACGATGAGACGTCGTACAGGGTGGAGGTCCAGCACCTAACATCGTGGTGCACTGACAACCTGGCTCTTAACACCAAGAAGACTAAATAGCTCATTGTGGACTTCAGGAAGTCTAAAGCCAGCACACACACACCCATTTTCATCAATGGGACTGAGGTGGAGCGTGTCACCAGCTTCAAGTTCCTGGGTGTCCATATCTCTGAGGACCTCTCTTGGACCCTCAACACCTCTACCCTGATCAAAAAAGGCTCACCAGCGTCTCTTCTTCCTGAGGAGACTAAAGAAGGTCCACCTGTCTCCTCAGATCCTGGTGAACTTCTACCGCTGCACCATCGAGAGCATCCTCACCAACTGTGTCACAGTATGATATGGCAACTGCTCTGCCTCCGACTGGAAAGCACTGCAGGGGATGGTGAAAACTGTTCAATGCATCTCCGTTTCCTCACTCCCCTCCATCAAGGTCATCCAGGGCAAGCGGTGCTTGCGTAAGGCATGCAGCATCATCAAAGACTGTTCCCACCCTAACCACAGACTGTTCACCACACTCCCCTCCGGGAGGCGTTACAGGTCTCTCCGCACCTGAACCAGTAGGTTCAGAGGAAGCTTCTTCCCTGCGGCTGTCACCCTACTGAACTCTAGCTCTGCATCCTGGTAACAACCAACCGGGATGCAGAGGCCCCAACCGCCCACCACCTGATGCCTCCTTGCCTGTGCCTGTTGAGGTGTCCACAACAATGCCAACCTTGACAGGGACAACAAGGAGGCGGACATTGTGCGGACTCTTTGCCCATCAACAGCCCCTTCTTCCCCGGACAATTGCCTGTTAAGGTGTCCATGACCATGGTAACTTTGACAGGGACAAACATTTTGCGGACATTTTTGCCCCTCAACAGGCCCAGGCTCAACATAGCTGTACACACCGTACATATCTCTCTATACGGTTCATACTGAATATCCATATTTGTTCTGTTAATGCACTGCATATATCTATATTATTCTTACTACTCTTATAATGTTACTGCTACTACACCACACATATATGTACATGTAATGTTGTTCATACATTCTTCATACTACATAACTATATTTATTCTGCTCTTATAAGGTTACTGCTAATACACTGCACATATTTATATTTAATTTATATTACTGTATATGACATGCCGACATTAAACTCGAAATACAGTTTAAACATAGCCTAGTTTAAGCTATGTAGCCTACACTAACACACAATATGTGACATAAATAATACTTCAAATAGGTGTTATTTCAGATAGATTGCAGATAGATTCAGATAGATTGTGTCTTGTCTGTTAACAACTCATTGCCGTCATCGTGAAGCGCGTATCTCGCGGTTATGGAAATACCATGCACTGTGCCATTTATAGCTAGAATAGCCTAATACATGTTTCCAATGATAAATGTTTTTTATAGCACAAAATGTTATTTCACTCTGTTTTTATGTGGGTATAAGGCCACCGTACATCCTAATAACTGCCCTTCATGACCCACAGGCCGTCACTCTCCATAGGTTAACATGGCAAAACTAATTTTTCTAAAACTGCTTTTCTATGTCTCACCATAAATATAAATATAGTAGGCTATAAACACAGATACAGTATGTGTGCATTTACTTAGAATACATAGGGTTGCCTGGTTTATTCGTCCCTCCATAGACATTCAGCAATAGCCTATAGGCTGTTTTACAAACAAACATGCAATGTGAAAGTCTGGGATTGGGGAGAGCACTTAGTATGCCTAGTCTAGTGCATAAGCATGAAGTCGAACCTTGAGATGAAAAACACTCTTTAATAATAGGCCTAGAATAAATAAATAACCCCGCTAATGAAGTTTAGGCTACTTTTGACCATCGCATTTATCGCCTGTAACTCCGTGATAAAAGGACGTAACAGGAAAGTATTTGGCTGAGCAACAGAGGTTAATATGTTCTATGTTTTGTCCACATGATGTATGTCTATCGTTGTTGCACTCGAAGAAAACTGGAATGTTTCATTCGTCCTCCTTTTCAATCGTCCCGGTTGTAGGCTACCCTATTTTGGAGCGGTCGTTCTCTCTCCAAACTAACTTTATTCTCAAAATGTTGAGTTTAATGTCGACACGTCGAGATTAAAGTCGACATGATATTTCGACTTTATTCTCGAAATGTTAAGTTTAATGTCGACATGACAAAAATATTTTTTTTCTTCATGTGTGGCCCTAATACTCCGTTGTATCTTTGTACTTGCACTCTGCACAATAGACCTCTGAAGTTCGCCTACAAAAAAGAACCAAAACAGCCATCTTGGCCCATATAAGAAGATCTAACTACCTATGGCAACTTGCATTGCAAGTAAGCTCTGGTGTAGCAAAAATCTAAGTGTGCCGCCTTCACGTACCGGAGATCACAGTATCCACTCGAAGGCAGAGGACAAAAGTGTGTTCAGGAAAACGTCTGCATTTCAGACTTTTTCATCCCAGCAAGAGTTTAACAGGTGCAATAATTCAAAATCCCCATGTTATTTTCCCATAGGAAAAATCGCCAGGTACCGGATGTCAAAGATGGATGCTTTTTTGTAGGCGAACTTCAGAGGTCTATGACAATAAAGTTCTAAAAATCTAATCTATGATGACAAACAGTGCCAGTGCTGTAAATTATTTATATGCACAGGCAAATATGCTGCCATGGCATGCAAATTTCATATGTGCTTTAGAATCCTGTTGAAGTGTCCAAGATGGACTAGTGCTAGCCATTTTTTTGTTGAGTACTGTCCCCGCCTTTCATGCTGTGCTAAGGAATTCTATGTACAGATTCATGTGCCGATACATTAACAGAGTCAAAGAATCCAATTTTAACAGCCATAACAAACCCTGCACTTAGTGATACCAGATATACTTCCTAACTCACAATCAACACACATCTTTATCTCCCCTCAGATCCTCCGCAACTTCTATCGCTGCACCGTCGAGAGCATTCTCACTAACTGCTTCACGGTGTGGTATGTGAACTGCCCAATGGCCAACAGGAAAGCCCTACAGCGAGTGGTGAAAATTGGCACATCACTCCCGGCAATCACTGACCTGACCTTCATCACTCACGGTGTCTACGACGTGCACACAATATCATCAAGGACCACACACACCCCAGTCATGGACTGTTCTCCATCCTATGAAGGTATATTGGGTGCAAAAGTGGCGAGCACATTTAACTGCAGATTTTGCATGTGCACACTAAAGTCATAAATGTGTAACAATAAAGTAAACAGAGCGCGATCTAGGATCCAGATCCGGCCGCCTTGTTTTCTCGATCAATTCGCTCGACGTGCACACATACAAATCTTTTTGCTCCTATTATATCACCTAGCCAGGAGCAAAAGTATCGTCACTCATAGAAGCAGATTCGAGCACTTGTATCAATTGACTTGTAGTCATGCAAGAAAATCAAAGCGATCTGTAGAATTTTATTAATAAGAAATTATTTCACAGATGCACAACTTCGGATGCATGAGTTCACATTTTGGGTTTACAAATGCACGAATGTTGTGCATGTTCTCAGATTATGAAACACGGATGTGCAAATGTGTTTCGCACCAACTGCGCTGCAACGATTGGAGCAAAAGTGTCGAGTGCATGACTCTTGAAAGTTGTGACTCACAGGATAGGATTTGTGTACCTGTAAAAAGGATTTGTGAACGCGTAGCCCCTATTTTGTGTTAACAAGATATAAAAAAATATGTACAACCTCAACTTTACTGTTACACATTTATGACTTTAGTGTGCACATGCAAAATCTGCAGTTAAATGTGCTCGCCACTTTTGCACCCAATATACCTTCATACGATCCTCCCGTCTGGGAGACATTACAGGACCCTTAGGAGTCGCACCAGCAGGCTCAGAAACGCTGCTCAACACCAAGACCCTAGCCTGGCGGGCCATCCTATATCATTGAAATGTATAGTCTGGAATCGAACCATTTACCTCGCTTAATCCAAGGGGCGGGCAGAGAATTGTCTTTCAAACTGCCTAGGCATGCAATAGGCCAGCTTCACGACCATATCCGTATCCGGGTCGGCAAAACGGCAAATACATCCTTCTTCGAAAGGAATTACTTAAGTGCATTGTGTTGCTCAACTTTCAAAGAAAAGCACAAGTCCAACTCCTCCAAAGTTGACGCCAACGCCGATTCAAACAACCGCTCTTCGTTAGCCATAGCCACCTTCCTTGTTGTTCACCATCACAGGACTGTCGTTATCCTGTTAAGCCCGCCTTAAGACTCTCTAACAAAATAGAGCGCTGTGATTGGATGAAGTCCACGGCGTCAGCCAATAGAAATCCCTATGGTTTGATACTAGACGTACAGGCTGAGCAAATTAATTTGCCGCCGCTAGGGTGCGTCTAGATTTCTAGGCTACCAAGACCCATCAATAGCCCCTCCCCACCTGCCCCGCTCCATCTCTTTTTGCACATGGACTGACTACCTGACTACCTCTGACCACTATGCACTTTACTAATGCACCTCAACAATGCACTATATATGATCATCCTGCATTCTGTCTTTACTAATTATGTAAATGTAAATCACGTTTCTAGGCCAAGTGTACTTGGGTATACAAGGATTTTGGTCTCTGCATTTATCCCATCCGAGAATTAGTGAACACACAGAGCACACAGTGAACACACAGTGAGGTGAAGCACACACTAACCCGGAGCAGTGAGCTGCCTTGCTACATATGGACTATGGACTGTCTGATTCCTCAGAACTGATCTGCTGCGTGATTAAGTGAGCTGTGTGCGTGACATCTGCTGCCTCACTAATTGTGAAATGCCAGGCGGATTGTTTGTGACTTGTCTTCTGAAAATCAAGGCAACCCTTATAAAACCAATTTTTTACGGAACTCGAGCAGAGAGCATTATAAAAACTAACAAAATCTGCTAAAGTAAGCCTAAACCATTGAAAGATTCCTATACCATTCTGTTAAATGAAATCCATTCTGTGACTGTTGAGATTTGTAAGTGGCTACAACCGGGAATTCACTCTAAGTTAACCAAATATTTCTTTATTGGGCAGGCATGTTTCTCTTTTAAGTACATACAAGTTCAGAAAACGACCCACAGAAATGTACAACTTCGCACAAGAAGTTGCACAAGAAGAAGCTTTTTTACTGTGTGTTACTACCCACCTAGGGATCGACCGATATGGTTTTTTCAGGGCCGATACCGATATCAATTATTACCAAAACGGGAGGCCGATAACCGATTTGCAAAACCGATATGTCAACTTTGTCAAAAAGGGGGGTAGATAGTAAAGATAGTAAATTTTTATTCAAAAGCATTTAATTATGCAAACTTTTTTCTTCTTCTTTTGATACACAATTGTCTATCAACTTGCATCACAAGTGTAAATCCTGTGTATCATGTTAATCCAAGAGCTGAGTGATGGCAATTATTTTCATCGACTAGGCCTACACAATGGGCTATGTGCTTGTCACAAAGAGGATGCTTTGCCATCGTGTGTGTGTGTGAGTGCACGAGAGAGGGAGAGGAGAGAGAGCACGAGAGAGGGAGAGGAAGAGGTGCATGCGTGATGGCAAGTGTTGTTGAATAGTTCAACAAAACAGTTTTAAAATAGTTCTTAGGCTATTTAAGCATGCAATTTGTGTCCATATGTAGGCTATAAGCTACACTTTTGAGAGCCTAAAAGGCACGTTAATAGCCAGCTCAGGACGCGATTTAGTTAAGGTCGGATTACATTACGGCTGCTCATGGGTGCGTCTTTTTTGACAGTCCGTTTCAAAAAGGAGCAACTAGACTTTTTTTGACGTTCGCTATCGCATAATTTAGGACTTGTTTACTATGTAGGCCTAGGGATAACGTCCGCCGTGGTGTCCCGTTATTCACAATTAACGGACGAAGCGGAGGCAAAGAGCTCCTGACACGCAGCACCCGAGTTTGTAGGCTAACTAGTAAACAGCATATCAGTAACGTGCATCAATCGGGAGTTCGCTAAACTTCGCTAAGGAAGTGGGTGCTTTTTGTGATTATTGTGATTCATTGCAACTTCAGCAATGTAAGGTAGGCTACCTTCCTTACCTTAGAAAAATAGCTCCGTACAGCTGAAGCCCAGTCTACAGTCTGCCTCAGTGAGAATCCTAAACTTTCTCTGTGTTCAGTCTTCGATCCTGATTGGCTGCATTCGTGCTAACTAACAAATCAGACGGTGTAGTGGGCGGGACAATGCTCTCGACCACAGAGTAGCAAATGCAGGGAGTGAGAGACACTTTACAGACAAAGTAGCGCGTTTCATTCTTTATCCATTTCAATATCGGCTTATCGGTGCAAAAAATGGCCGATACCAATTATTATAAAAATGCTAAATATCGGCCCTAATAATCGGCCCGGCCGATAATTGGTCGACCCCTATACCCACCCCTCCCTGTGGGCCCCCTGGGTCATAATCCAGCCCGTGCATCACTACTGGGTAACTTTCATATCTCAGTCATGCATTCTATTGAACTATCAACCACGCAAGCACCGCACAGGCAACTTTTGATCAGCATTTGAGTTATCAGCATATCTGACACAAATGATTACACTGACACAACAACTAGGTCTATGGTTTGTAGTCCAATGTTCCCTGCCTTTAGAAATTGAGATGGTTTCTTGTCATGTTCGCAAAGACATGAAAAATGTTGCAAACTATCCTACTACACTGTGCGTACTGATCTATCAATGCAATACTCTTTCTCATAGATCATGTCATTCATCCGAGTGGCTGAAGTGTAACAACATAAAATGCGCCTTGAAAACTGTCAGTAGGCTATCCTTATATGTGTGGGAATGTCTGACCTGTTGTTGACCTGCTGACATTGCATGCACGACCAAGGAAACCAGTTTGTGTCGAAAGTCAAACACAGAAAAGGAACATAACAGTGGGACCCTTATCTATGTGTGGGTGTGAGGGACCTAGTTCTCCAACAACGACTAGTTTTAAATAGCATTTTAACAATGCCTGTTCAGACCTCCATGATGCCCTGAGCAAAATCCTGCTAAGGGGCCCTCCTACCTGAACTCTGAGGGACAAAATGTAACCATGTTTTTACAGTCACATCTGACACCCCAGTGCTCCCAATACAATTCCACCCCATTTTTGATGTCTACAGAAGTTACCAAATAAAGTTTTTTTGCCCCATAAAGGGCTCGAGGAAAGAAAAATAATTGTGTGTAAATTGCCTTCACAGCTATATAGTTTTAGGGTCTGGCTGGGCTGCTTTTGATGCTTACTGTACATATCTGGTTGTATAGCCTACTGTCTGAGGCTGACTGACTTTATTTGTATCTGTTACTACAGTAGTAGTAACAGTAGTTTGGCTACTTGCCAAGACATAGCTACTGGACTGGCTTCCCCTGATTCTCTTCAATATACTGTATGCTCTTTGCAATTCTCTCTCTCTCAATTGCTACTATGATGTGCACAAATTACTTAATGTTGTGGAGGTTGAACTAATAGTTATAAGAATTTTCATTCTGATGTGAGAAAAGCACCAAAGCGACTGAGAAAAACTGTAAATGAAATTTCATTAAAAAGCATGTCAAAAGCCTATGTTTTCCATTTGCCTACCAGTAAATGATGCTTGCATGAGGGAAACATCCCAAAATAATGGCACCCATATAATTGCCCAGATAGCAAAGGGCTAGCGGACCACTGGAGGCAGATCTGGCGGTCCGCTGGCATTTTGCTCATCGGTTCTCTGGCGGTCCGCTGGCGGGTTGCAGAAAAATTGTTATGCTCCATATATTATTTTAATAAATTTTCTTAATATTCATGACAATTTAAAGAGATAGTGGTCCAATGGTGGACCACAAGTGGCACGCCACCGGTGGCATACCACCAGCGGTGCGCTATCTGCCAATCTAGGTGCTGTTGTTTTGAGAAGTATTTCTCATACTAGCATCATGCAACCATGCAAAAGCATTGCAACTATTGTAATATTAAAGCAGTCCTCTGATGTGCATGTTTTCACAAACCTTTTGTGAACAATGTTCAATGTTAGCACTTTAACACTGACTGTTTTGAAATGCATGTGTGTAACAATATAACATGATAATAATAATTGTGATGATGATAATCATAAAGATACTTTGATTTGGGGGGTCGTGTAGGTAGGTGGGCCCTATGACCCCAAAGCCTCAGGTTAAAGAAGTTTGAGAAAGGCTGGGCTAGAAATGATTTGCAGTCTGGATTAAAAACATTTTTGTAAAGGTTTTTAGTCAAAGGCTGCCATTGACATAATGCCTTTGATGTTGACATAGCCTAGGCCTACCTATGAGAGAAACACATTTTCTGCCTCTGCTTCCAATGCCCATTTCACAACATTTCGAAACCAAATTCTGCAGGTTAGAGAGAAGGGGGTCGCGAGCATGGGCGGATTATGAACTTTCGGGCCCCTGGGCCCAGATATATTAAGGGCCCCCCAGTTATTGTCGTATATGTTGGAGGGGTTGGGGGTCATGGGGGATTCATAGCCTACATCCTGATTTGTTGATATTGAGGCAATGATTCCATGCAAAGGCTTGGGCTTCAGGGCCCCCTGACCCCTTGGGCCCCTGGGCCTGGGCCCGGTAGGCCCGTGTAGTAATCCATCCCTGGTCGCGAGACTTGGCCCAATGTTTTTTGGGGTGTCGCCAGACAAAAAGTTTAAGAACCACTGCACTAGCTTGACTCAAGGGGAGACGGGGAGAGGGTATTGAGGGGCTACGCAACTTGCGTAGTGGCCCTGTTTATCAAACTCCCCTCAACTAGCAAGACAAACATAGCCACGGGCTGTTGTAACTAGGTTACCGTGCGTATTCACAGTAGCCTACAGAATGGCGTTTTCCGCATAGACATAATATACATAGACGCCGCATTGGCTGCTGGAAACAAGAAATGCCATCTTGGACCGGTCATACTCCTCGTTGCGTTGCAGCAGAAGACACAAGATAACAGCACTGTGCAGCATGTTCCTTCTCAAATCGGCGGACCATACTCGGGGGATTTACTTTTCACAAGTAAGATTTAACATAACCGTACTATTGGTTGTATTTTGTGAATAGAATATTACCAGAGCTGAGAAGGAGCAATCTTTGATATTACTGTATGAAAATCGTAGCCATCTAGCTAGGCTATGTTTACTCGGTGTTCACCCGGCTATGAACTGAGACTTGATAAGTCATATTCCATAACACTGACTTAGATTACAACTGACACAAGAAGGCTATTGTAGAAATACATCATACTAGATTTGGCCGGCAAATTTTACACAAGTGGCACAGACTAGCCTATTGGGCAATCGCTAGCTGCTACTTGTAGCCTAAGTGTGTTGGTGGTAGCCTCACTATTTCCTGAATAAAGTAACTTTTCAATAGCTCAACTTCTTTATTTATCAAGTAGTTTAGCCAGACAAGCTACACTTTTCTTGTCATGTGAAATTAGCACAATTTAAAGTAGCTTCCTATGTAGTGAACTAGTCTACTGTTGTCTTTGTGTTAGGCTACTAATACATTTGACTGGGTGGTAGTTTTGTGTAGTGTTTTATTCATGGCAGAGTAACTGATAGTTTAGCTCACTAAAATTTCGAAGTAGCTTGCCCAACACTGTATTATTCACATGTCATTTACCCTAACAAGAATAAGATGCCTCTCAAATTCCTTTTCATTCATTTATTTATTATTTTGTATCTCTCCAGAACAACTGCCTTGTTCAAGAAGACTGTGAATGAACTGAACGGTCTCCTCACACCCCTGGAACTGAGGAAGGTACAGCTCTTCATTGCAGTACTGCAGGGCATCTGCTACACTGTGACTGAATGTTTGATTTATGAGCTCCACCTGCATTAAGCCACTCTGTGTCCCATTTTCCCATCGTCTGGTTGACTCAGTCCTCTTTTATGGAGTTTACCCAGTTTACTATGCCATCTTATTTGCCCACCTGCTGTCTGAAGCACTTTTGTTCTCAGCCAAAGTGTACCCAAGCAATTTTAGCAAGGTGGGAACATACAAAATGACATGCACCAGTTGTCGAAATCATAGAACCAACTGCATGACGGTAACTCTGTCTCACTGAGCCTGTGAATACACTCCCTGATTCTTTACTGATTGCAATGAACGGGTTGATCTTAGCAGTTTCTAAAATGTTTCTTAATTCCTTTTTATTTAATCTCTTCATTGGGGCTGGAACCTTTCTGTGAACTGTAAATAACAGATGCTGTTGATGAACCCATTGACACTGTACAAGTGACAAGTCACCTTTTTGTCTTGAATTGATGAACTGTTACACTTACTATGCCAAACCAATGTCTGTTTTTTAAGGATCAGAAACAAACCTACAAACTTGCACTTTACAATATTTATGGAACTTGTCTAACAAATGCTGTTGATATTGAACCCAGTTACTCCATTTCCTTTATGCCACACCAATGTCTGTTCATCACTTTATTTTTGATGGCACTGAACTGAAAATGTTAATGGATTTTTTTCTGTAAATTTAACTCATTAAAACTTGTATCAAACCAGTTTTTGTCTATGCTGTCAAACGTGGATTAGTTATGTTCCCAGTTTTTATATTGGATGTCATCACTTTATAATATACCATGTATCAGAATATTCTACTGTTAAGCCCACTATGAATATTAAAATACACACAACCATGTTTCCTGTATCATACAGCTTTTCTACTGGGAGGTTTACAACTTATTCTGAGTCAATTTACCCAAGTTTGTCACTAAACCACATAGGCCTACTTGGAGTACCCCTCGGATGTCTGAATGGCACTGATCTCACTTAAATGTTTATGGAACCTTTCTGTGGACTGTGAATAATGCTGTTGATGGAACTTTTCTGTCAACTGTGAACTATATTTAACTCATTAAACTTGTATCAAACTAGTTTTGTCTATGCTGTCAAACATGGATTATGTTCCCAGTTTTGATATCGGACGTCAGGTCACTTTATATCATATATCAGAATATTCTATTACTGTTAAACCCACTATGAATATTAAAATACGCTAAATCATGTGTCCTGTATCATAGCTACATGTATGACCTTTGCAGCAAAAAAAACCGCGTGAGAATCTGTTCGGTATTCAGTGAGATATGATTAATTAAGTGCGCTGACAGCTCATCTCACCGGCCAAACAGATTACACTGAGTGGAGTGGATGACCGGTCCAAGATGGCGGCTCCAAATCTCGTCAGCGCTAGTAAGGAGTAGCGGTCGATGCGGCGTCTATGTATATTATGTCTATGGTTTTCCGTGTTTTCAGTTACGTTAGCCGACTAGAGCTTCTGCGTAAAGACGTATTTTATAGTCTGGAACACGAATGCCATGGGGAATCAAATCGGATGTGTGTGGGTGTGAGAGACCTAGATTTCCAACAACGACTAGTTTTAACTGGCATTTAATCTATCAAACTTCAATCACCTAGCAAGACAAACATGTAGCCTAATGCCAACATTGACCCGTTAAAAGAAAGTATTTTTAAACGGTCGATGCTGGAATTACGTGATCAGTGTGTGAACATCAAAAGCGGATGAATTAACATGACTTTTCTCATTGCCCGGATGCCTGCCTTACCTGAGATTCCTGCATGGCCATGGCGAGCGAATGGTCGTGATCTGTTGGCTCTTGACAGTGCGGTGTGTTGATCCAGGCAGCTCGAGGTTTTCTTCCAGAGACCTCTCACGTCAGCTGTCTGATGTTCTTGGTCACGAACGTTAGTTTCTAACTTAATGGTCTACTTTAGTCTACTTTCAAAAACTTAAATAGTGTCCGGTCGCCTTCGTTCTGTAAAACTGTGAGCAAAACTGTGAGCACGAGCTGGTCGGCTGATCTAGCTCAGCCTGCACATCTGGAACTTTTGCATTCTCCCGGCTATTATAGCCTACCCAGGGTGGGGCCATCCAATGAGTTGGATTTCAACAGTCTATGATTTCAACCAAAGGTAGCGCTGCAGGTAGCAAAACTAGAACAGGAAGGAAGCAAGGGCAAAGGAAGCAGATGCAATCCAGAAATAGGTCAGAGTTGAGCTTATAGGGCACTCTTACTACACAATTGCCTGAAGGAAATAGCCTACCAACGCATGTTAGACAAATACAACATTTTAAATGAAATATTGAATATATTCTAACTCATGCAGAGAGACATATTTAAGAATAGAGAGACTGATGAAAGAGATACATAGAGAAGTGTCAAAAAAGTATTTTCCTTCACATAAAATGAGATTATAGATAGTTCAATGCCAGTTACAGAAAACTTGTCTTTGCATACACAGCCCTAATGAATTTGCCAGCATGTCCTCATGGGATTCAAATAAGAACCTAGATGCAGGATATGTGTCAGGATCTGGCCTGGACTGCTGATTTTGTGCCACCCTGGTGGCCATTTTGTGTATTGTCCTGTGTTTGTTTTTGCCTGTTCCCCATGTGCTTTGTGTTACCTGCCTGTCACCTGTCTTTGTCTCCACCCCATTTCCTTATTTGGTCTGTGCTTCCTGTCTTGTTAGTTTTCCCTCCAAGTTCCCTGTTATTGTCTCGTTGGTTTCGTCCAGTTCTCTGTCTTTCTGTTAATTGGTATGTGTATTTCTACCCTCCTGTTTCTCTGTTCCTTGTCGGATTGTCTCTCTGTTTCACCTTGTTGTACTACTGTCTCGGACGGACGTCCTTCATTAAAGTGTGTTTTTCTAAAATTCTGCCTGGAGGAGTCTTGCACTTGGGTCCGATCCACTAACCCTGACAATATGTCAACAATACTATCCACTAGGCCTATTTGCACTAGTCTACTGGAAAACTGCATTAGATAGATAGACTCATCCACAAAGGGACAATGGTGTTACAGCAGCAATTATTAACATACAGTACCACACACACACAAGTAAAACAATAAATAGAATTTACGATATGACGTCTCATTAATTAAAATTGTACATTGTCTCTCAGAAAATGATTCTCTTCTCCCAGCACATGTAGGTCTTAAATAAAGTGCAGGAGTTGTGCACATGCTGTCCTGAGAGTTTATGAATTTGTCTGGCAGAAACCTTCCTTATTATGCCTTTGTCTGCACAAACCCACCTGTGCTCTTAATCAGCACCAAATGTATTCACTGTACGATGATCACAGGTGTCTGAGACTGATTTCAATGATCCAAAGAGCCCTGAGACAATACAATCCATGAGTTTAATTGAAAAACAAAAAAATACATGTTTATGACACTTAAATCCATTTTGCATAACAATTTGGAACACGGTATATAAGTATGGTTACAGTATGTACATTTGTAAATAAATAAATAAATAAATAAATAGAACACTATGAGTGGGACAGAGACTCTTACAACATAGTTAGAAATGTACATACTGTAACTATACAACTACTGCTGAACTAGTTGTGTTCAGCTGCAGATGGTTGAGCCTGCATCGTTGCACAAAGTCATCCACCAGGTTCCTGTAGCCTACCTGTCATACTGTCCATCCCTAATACATCCTACAATTGCAGTGTCATCCAAAAACTTCTATATGTGACTCAACAACAGAACACTCTGGAAAACAGAATACATTATTATGACCGCCGTGCAGCGAACTATATAGGTTTAGTCAGATTTTTTTTTTTTTTTTTTTTTTTTGCATGTCCAAATTTCCGTCAAGGATTCCCGGGACACTGTAAGACCGGGGTACACAAAACTTGGTGGGCATGTAACCCCACATGGATAGCATGAAACCATCGTTTTTCGTTTTGATCTGTAGCCCCCCCCCGCTGGACTGGACCCCCCGAAAGGAGGGTACGGCAGACATAGTTTTCTGTGAATATCTTGAGAACCGTAGGGCCAATTTTTTCCGTATGTTTGCCTGAACAGGCAAGATGGGGGTGGGGTTGTATAAAATGAATTTTACATGTGAAATCTATGAACTAATCATGTTTTGGTACTTGTTGTCTAGCAGATACCAGTGAGAATTGAGTGTGGATAATGCAATTTAGTGAGACAGTTAGAATCATATAGGCTTTTCAGCGTGATTTATTTTTGTGGAAAAAATGTGCTGGACTGGGCGGCGGTCATATTTTGTACCACTCTGCGGTACATCTAGTTTATAATTGTATAGATAAGAAAATACAAGATATAAAACTATAAGCTTATATGTACACAACCAGTCAAAAATTTGGACACCGCTAATAACGAGAAGCTGTGTCCAAACTTATGACTGGTAGCGTATTAAAAATGTGATTGGCCCTATCAAAGTTGAATTTTTCCATCTAGCAAGCCAACAGAGAGTTGCTAGGCTAGCCCGGGCTGCAAATTACATTTGCTGCCGTTAGGGTGCATATAGATTTCTAGGCTACAAGGCTACATAAATCCCATGCTGTAGGTTGAGAACGAAAAGAAAGAAAAAAAACACTTAATAGATTCTGAGACCTCAGGCAAAAGTATATCAGGCTCATGGAACACCAGGGTGTCCGGAGCAGTTTCGCCACTCATGCATGGCCGATGTCCCAATACACTATCCATCAGCTCGTAGTATGGGATTTTTTTTCGTTCTACACCACTTCTACTGTTATGGAGCTTGGTGGATTTATATTGTGCCCGTAGTTTTTTCAGTTTTTCGCGAATTTGTAGGGTTGTTCGCTGAATGCCCAACTTGGCCAGCTCTGCCGCGATATGCCTCATAACATTCTCATTTCGACAAACCCTGTCAATCTTCTGCTGGACGTCATCTTCTGCCCAGGGGGTCGTTTCTAGAAAAGTTATAGTTCCAACAACTTTGTTGATGATGCAGCGATACATATCATTGGTGGAAACAGTGGCAACGTGTAATACCCCACCCCCTAGAAATGTTCTGTCACGGCCTTTGTCGACATGTTTCTAATCTAATCTATGTCGACATGTTTCTAATCTAAACTGTCGACATGTTTCTAATCTAAACTGAGTGATTAATGCTGGTATTGTCATTGCCATCAGCCAAAACCTAAACCTTTTGCAAGCATATAAAACAGTTAACTTAAGCAGACCAATATGAGTCATTATTTGTGTTAAATATCTATGTGTTGGAAAAAATATATAGCCTGGACAAATATCTGGGTATCCCATAGGTTATCAACTGTCTCGTGGCTTAACGACCAAACTTTGCGTCCTTGTTTGCGTTTGAGAGTTCGAACTACCCTTTCTAGAAACACCAAATCCAAGAACGATGGAGCGAACTACCAAGGTTGCGACGCAAGTTAGCAAACGATGCTTTCTAGAAACGACCCCCAGATCGTGAGAAGAGCACAAACATTTTCTGGTGACCAGAACTGACGATCTATCTTGACGTTATTACCTTATTATCACGTCCTGCTTACTCCACCCACAACGGGTTGAACCATTACTTTGTGGTAACATTTTTTGTGGAAAACATGCCTTGGTTACCTTGTTTCAAGCCATTTTAGTGTGGTATAGAAAGCCTGCAGGAAGACAGCTTGATTTGCGCCAGTTCTCATTAATATTTAACAAGCTAAGTTGCTTGACTCTGGGAGATTGTTAAAACATTAATTTGTCTTGTAAGCGGAACTAAAGTTTCATAGGCACCGTTGTGGTAAAACAAAGGACACTGGATAGTCGCGTTGTGTTCAACGGAATTATTTGCATAAAGATGGGTATCGGCCAGCTTTTTGATGCGCGACATTATTTCAAATGCGGCGCTGCTTTCCCGGAATGCTTTGCGGGCGTGTTAAAGTGGCTTGACGTCACCCATAAGAGGGGCAGCCGTCGCCTACTGGTTAGCACTTTGGACTTGTAACCGCAGTGGCGATTGCTGCTCTTTGGAATAGGGGAAGCTCTGATAAAAATGGTCAATTATTAAATTAATATTATTAAGGTGCTATATTGTTCTTTGAGGGCAAAAATTTTCCCAAAACCCAGAATAATTGTCCAATAAACGTGTAGTTTTTTTGCACTGAGATCAGCCCACTCTGTAAGTGCCATTGAAAGTCCAGTGAAGCCGAGCGTCTATGGGTTTTGTGCATGTTTTTTGATGGATCGTGTCGTCACAGCAATGTATTACGGGTGCGAAATCACGATAAATGACCGACAAAACCTTATTGCTTAACAAACTACCCATGAAGATGAACATGTTTTCACCATGTTCTAGTTGGAATAGTAGGCTAGAAGCTAATGTAATAACGTTATTTGATGCGATTTTCCGTGATATTTTAGAGGAGGCTGAGCTTCCATTGTAGTCTTAGAGCAATCGCCTCTGCCGGAGGATTGCCGGTTCGAACCCCGACTAGTAAGAACGGCTGAAGTGCCCTTGAGCAAGGCACCTAACCCCTCACTGCTCCCCTAGCGCTGCTGTAGCAGGCAACTCACTGCGTCTAGATTAGCGTGTGCTTCACCTCACTGTGTGTTCACTGTGTGCTGAGTGTTTCACTAATTCATGGATTGGGATAATACAGAGACCAAATTTCCCTCACAGGATCAAAAGAGTATATATGAGAAATCAGGGTCAGTAGCACCAAGACAGCCAGGTGGCACCAGTTAGCACCCGCAGCTGAAGGTGTGAAAGCAATTAGCCCTGGCACGTCCCAGAATTTCAACTACCTGTGAACATCCTACAAACTAGAATATGCGTGTCAAACTAGAATATGCGATCTTTTATTTTGTGTTTTCATATTTGCCAATCCTGTGTAATGCATTTGTAAAATGAAAACTGGCATATTGTATTGTGTACTTTATCCATTCGATTTATTGTTAATTCTATATTTAATAATCATGCACAATGTCTTTCACTCTACAGCTAGTTAGCGTGGCTGCAGGTTGAGTGGAATAAGTTAACTAGTAGTACAGTGGTTGTTGGTTGCTGGCTGGTTTTATGAAACGTGCAACGATGGTGTGTTGACTGGAAATGTGTGGTTTATCTGATTTATTCAGCAAGAGCTGTGATGTGTCTGGCTCGCTCCATGCCTGAGTTACGATTTTTTTCGTCTCAAAGCAACATTAAGGTTGATTGTAGCGTCCATCATTCCACCATTCACAATGCAGAGTAAATGAGGGAGGGGAGAGACGACCTCTGTTACAGTAGCATATACTTAAATATTTGAAATATGCATATGCTGTGTATGCACATACATGTATATACTGTGTGATTTTTTTTGTCAAGTCAGTTTATTTTTATAGCACTATTAATGCAACAGAGTTGACCCAAAGTGTTTTACAAATAATAAAATAACAATACTAACCACAATAATAAAATAATATATATGAAGAGTTAAACCAATAATCAAAGTCAGCTTTATTTTCAATTTCTCCAAATATATGAAAAAACTTTTCTATCTAACCCACAGTGAAAGATATAAAGTGCACAAGAGATAAAAAAAATGACTACATGTATGTGACTAGCCGTTCAAAGCCCTTCATGATGATGGGGGTCAGTGCCACAGGGCGATATTAAAGCAGGATAGATTGGATTTCTTTGGCACAGGTATGATGGTGGTGTTCTTGAGGCATGATGGAACAACAGCCTGTCTCAGAGAAGTGTTAAAGGCATCCGTGAAGACATCATTAAGCTCCTCTCCGCAGTCATTCAGCACATGACCAGAGGCTCGTTTCTAGAAAGCGTCATTTGCTAACTTGCGTCGCAACCTTGGTAGTTCGCTTCATCATTCTTGGATTTGGTGTTTCTAGAAAAGGGAGTTTGAACTCTCAATCGCAAACAAGGACGCAAAGTTTGGTCGTTTGAACTACTGCCCCTGGGCAATGGCACTTGGTAGTTCCAGTTGGTGTCCTGAGCTCCTAACCAAAAATCCAGAGCCGGACAGTAACGGAGTACATTTACTTGAGTACAATTTTGAGGGATCTGTACTTTACTTGAGTATCATTTTGGGGAGTACTCATGACTTTACTCAAGTACATTTGAGAGGCAAATATTGTACTCTTTACTCCACTACATTTCTATCCATAACTGTGAGTACCCGTTACTACTAGGAAAAAAGAAAAATCTTGGAAACCCTCAATTTGTTGTTTCCCTCTCAAACGTGATTGGATTGTGCAGGCGTCACTGATTGGGACAGCCTATCAGCAATCACCTTCAGCTTTCTACCAAAGTCAACTCCATGGTCATGGACGAAACAATGGATGAAGACGCAGCAGGTCCATCCCGGGAATATGCCAACCTGTGGCCCCACCTCGCCAGACTATTTACATTTTTTGAACAAGTTAATGATTGTTTTCACTTCAAGTGTTTCAATTACAAAATAGTATTTTGTATTTTAAATACATGTATTAGAAATACTGCCCATCCCTGGCAACATGGTAAAAAGATGAAAATTACTTGATTTTTCATCACTCCATGTAGGACGTTTCTGTACATAAATGTACATGTAAGCACTGTGGCAGTAGTAAAGCAATATTTAGAAAATGTAGGCTACTCTTGTACTCTTGATACTCAAGTACTTTTAAAAACAAGTACTTCAGTAGACATCTGACTGTTGTACTTTTACTTGTACTTGAGTAAAATTTAGTAAAGGGTATCTGTACTTTTACTCAACTAATGAAGCTGTGTACTCTGTCCGCCTCTGCAAAAATCACAACTGCCTAACCAAAAATTGCGAAGTGGATGCTTATCCCGTGACTCAATGATTGATCTATCCTGTAGCTTTATTTTGATTAAGAGACTGACTGACTCCCCTACTTGGCTGATTCTTGCTATTTATGTTAATTCGAGTATTGCCTTGCTTTTTGATAAGATAGTATTATAATCTTCACAGACTCTTAAAATAGGCACAGTGAGAAATGGTGTGGTGGCTAAAGCAGGTGACTTCTTATCCCAGTGTTGTAGGTTCGATTTTCTTATGATGTAAGATTGTCCTCTTGCTTCTCGCTACCTGCAGGTGAACTAGTGTGACATGAAGATTCAATTGTTTTTGACTGATGTCTTGTACCTATTGCTCTCTCGATGTAGAGTAACTATATGCATAAATATGTATGGTCAAAACCTACTGTTGTGTCTTGTAGGCCTACTTACTCAGAGGTGAAAAGAAGAGATAGGATGCGAACTCCGGCCGAGTGCGCAGTGCACCGACGCGCTGTCGTTAAGCCACGAGACAGTCGATTACACTTGCCATAACTAGACAGGATCAGACTGGTAATCTGTACAACCGGGCAAATGCCCGGTGGGCCTGTGACCTCCGGCTTTTTTTTTTTTTAACGTTTAGCCTATTTGCGGCCCGTCATTTAGGCCTAGGCCTAGCCTATAAATGCAGTTGCATCCATTTGGCTTGGGGGGTGACAGGTCAATCATTTTGGCCTCTTCATGACAGGTTGAGTGTGTGTTACGATCGCGCCCCCCTGCCCCACCCCTCAAGTGGATTTGTCCAAGCAGCCGCTAGTTCGAGTGCATGGTAGCCTAGGCTGTATAAGTGCCTTCCGCTGGCTGGTGTTCACATTATTGCAGTTTAACCGTAAACAGCAATCAGAGGTCTAGTTTTATTCCATAAATATATTGTTTTTATAGACGTTAGTTGCACGCGCTACCAAGAGCTCATTTACTGCACCATGTAGGCTAGTGCGGTTCTGTCAACATAAAAAAAACGGGTTGCCTACAATTTTCGCACAACTTGGTGGAAAATTGTAGCACAGGTTAAAGAAAACCCATTCATTTTTGGAGCTGATCCTACTCAAAAGGAACTTCAAAGTATTCCCATATAGTAGGCCTATCCTTTTAGCTCACAACGACAGTGAAAGTGAAACTTGGAAAGTGGTCTCGAGTGTTACATTAGATGCACAATCAATCGCGAGTCGATGCAGGTAAAAAGTACAGTAGGCTATCAACTAGTAGGTTAGTAACGAAGGTATTGCCAAATGTGATGACGGCACACAAACTAGGGCAAAAACGTTTAGTATACACTTGTGGTTATAGCCTACAGTTAATGTGAATCGCGGACTATAACCAAAGTAAAGGAGAAGATTTTGCACCAAATAAAGGCTGTTTGTGTTTCTACAACATGTTGGCACAAAACGTAATTTCTGACGATGTCCATGTTCAGTAGCCTATATTTGTCATTTACAGTCAAGCATTGACATGTGGTTTAATGCATGGGGTAACATGACGTGAGACAGACAGAAGATGAGCCTGTCTTTAGTAGCCTATCCCTGAATCCTGTCCCTCTCAATTTCAAATCACTTTAAAACGGTGTGATTAGCAACCATTTTTTTTTTTTAATCCCGGAGAGACACCCCCGGACCCCCGTGTTATTGTGATTAGGCTATAGGTCCAAATCTAAATGTTTGGGTTCAGTTTATGAAGTGTTGCTACAGCATAATACTGTGTGTTTGTTATTTATGCTCCCAGTCCAACCCTGTACCTAGAAATTTGTCTAGGCTATATATTTTTTCCAACATAGATATTTAACACAAATAATGACTCATATTGGTCGGCTTAAGTTAACTGTTTATGCTTGCAATAGGTTTAGGTTGTTGCTGATGGCAATGACAATGCCAGCATTAATCACTCGGTTTAAATGAGAAAAATGTGGACATAGGCCGTGGCAGAGAATTTCTAGGGGGTGGGGTATTAGACGTTGCCACTGTTTCCACCAATGATATGTATCGCTGCATCATCAACAACGTTGTTGGAACTATGGTGTTCGAACGCCGGAGGTATAGCGAATTGCGACACAGGTACGATGCTTTCTGGAAACAGGTGTAACAATGTCGTTGTTTGGTCGCAAGTTGCGTCGTACTATGGTGGTTGAGCAATGTCGTTGCTAACTTTTCTAGAAACGACCCCCAGGAATGTTGTCTGGACCTGCTGCCTTGCGGGTGCTGATAGTGGAGAGTGTCCTCTTCACGCTGGCAGCAGACAAGCACAGAGCCTGGTCATGGGGAGGGGATCTTCTGTGGAAGCATGTTATTTTGTGCTTCAAACCGTGCAAAGAAACTGTTGAGGTTGTTGAGCAGAGAGATGTTGCTGTCACAGATCTGTGGTGCGGGTTTGTGTTTTTTTTTACTCATATGCATATTCTGTAAGTCGCTGTGGACAAAAGTGTCTTCTAAATTCCATAACCATATTACTCACTTGGAACTTCTAAATTCCATAACCATAATCATACTCAATTGGAACTTCTAAATTCCATAACCATACTCACTTGGAACTTCTAAATTCCATAACCATAATCACTTAGAACTTCTAAATTCCATAATCATATACTCACTTGGAACTTTGTAGAAACTTTTGTATGTACATGTTTGCTCACTCTTCCTCTTCCCTCCCAAGACCAGTTTAGTCTCCCTGTTTTCCAGGCTGTGTCTCTCTCTAACAGGATCTGTAAGGGTAACTGTGCCCCTGATCCTGAACTGAGGACAGGGCCTACGCCACATATTTTGTTTTGTGCTTTACTGAGCTTGTCTATTATAACTACTGTGCATCTTTGTGAGTGTTTTACTGCTAGAACTACCTTGTCTATATTTTCCTTCTTTACATAAGTTGTTATTGTTATTTCAAATGTTAGTATATATTATATAAAAAAAACACCCTGGAAATATGTCTTTCGTTGTCTTTCATTTTTTCAAAACATTTGCATAAAAAGTCAGACCCACCAAATAAACAGAGGCTTCAGTGATGTCAGACTTGCTTTCACAAAATCACCACCCTTTTATTTGAAGAAAGGAGAAGTTGTCTTAGATAGATGTAGGTGTAAGCTAAGCACCAGCGGAGTGTGACTAGATTGCGTTAAGTTGACATTGCACAAGTAAACAGCTGTTCCCAGGCTTTACAGGGGGAGGCCCCTGATGCCAAATATTAGATATTTGTGCTGGAATGAGCTACAGTGGTCTGCTGTAGTGTCGTTGACAGAAAAAAAGGGGAAATGAGCTTTGTTCAGAAAATCCCAACACTACATCACTTTATACCTTGTTGTCTTTGTCTACACTCAGTTCCCCAAGCCTAGTTCCTCATCTATCTACTCTGGTTCAAACAGATATGGTTCTGGATTTTGGTTTGCCTCAAAGTAGGCATCCTCTGAGGCTTCCACTGTTGCAAAGTTGGCCAAGATTACCAAATTAGTTAGTTAGCTGCTCACCACTCACTCGTTACATTGGTTTTACACAGTTACAACAAGGTTTTTCAGGTGCTGTATACAATCACTGCGGGCAGTTAGTGGTGCTGTGCCCAGTTGGTGCTGCTAGGCCAAGGTACATTGTACAAGAATGTAGTTCTGAATGTCTAACCACAAGAGCAGGTTAGATTCACCACATTGCTTTCTGGGGCAGGTTAAATTCACCACACTGTTTTCGAGGGCAGGTCTGTGTGTGGACTACTGTACCTTTCTTTTATTGTCTTGCACTTCTAGTTTTTCATGTCCTCAATTTACGTAGTCCATGATGTATTTGTAAATTGTAGGAATTTGAATGAAGGGAAATTATAGATAAACACAACCATGATGACTAAATTGGTAGTAAAATTATTGCCATTGTTTCACATTTTGTAGGCCATTTAGTCCCACACTGTTTTCAGCGATTAAACTGTTGCCTGTGTTTTTCATCGCCCTGCTGATTTAAGTTTGATCCTCCTCTCTTGTTTTTGTAAGTTTGGATTTTCCCATGTGCAACTTAGCTGCGGATAACATCTGGCATCCATTTCCTGTCTGTGATCCCTGTCAACCATGATTGCAGCTATGGGACTTGCATCTATTTACTGTTTGTGACTTCACTATTTACCATTAGTGCAGCCAGGCCCGGAGTGGGTAATTGGGAGCTTCAGGAGGAGTCCGTTAACGTTTTGGGCCGCTCTGAATATCGTGAGCTTAAGTTCATTTGCTGCGCGGTCACAGCCCCTTACTCGCAGTTTCCCAAATATTAAGAACAAAATAGCACTCACAAAAACTGCTCGGAAGTTGCAACCAAGTCTATTTGCAATAATTTAAGGGAGTAAATGAGCAGCCCCTCCTCCAGTGACACGGCCCTAACGAACTGTCATGTGTGCAAGGGAGAGTGGGAGATGTGCAGTAGGCTAATAATAATTAATTTTACTGTAAGGTAATAAAAGCCCTCGAAAATAAAATATAATTAAAATGTGTAAAAAGGATGAAGTTCCTATGCACAGCCTTCTGATTACCAGTTTCAGTGAGCAAGCCCTGTTGGCAAACACACAGTAGAGCAAGTGCATATTTACAGGGCTTGTCACTGTTATGTGGTAGCCTAGAAGCTATCTTGCCTAGCTCGGGTAGACTACGCTATGTGCAGATATAAAATGGCCTGGAATTGATGAGTATTCAAGTCATAATTTTTCACTCCTGAAGTTTATGAATGAAATTATTTCTAGATTCCACTCGCATAGGTAGCTACCAGTCTTCCAAAGTTCTTGTACAAGAACATTCAAAAATGTCAAACTAGCAACTGATCATTACATGATTGCATTGCCAGCAACAGGGTAATTATTAATATACCATTTTTTGTATTAGTTCAGGGGAGGTTATTCCTAACTCCTATCCTGTAAAGAAGCATCCCATCACCCCTTACCTGTCTCTCTTACAGATAGCGTAGTAGTTTTTTTTGTTATTTATTTATTTATTTTTATTTATTTAATTTATATAGTATATTTAGTATTTAGTTTTGTTAGTTTTTCTTATCTTCTACTGTCTCTATTGTACAGTGGAGTTTGGTTATATGTTTATACCATTTCTACTGTAAGTGCATGTTGTGTGTGATGTCTATGCTACTGAGACCCTTGAATTTCCCCTTGGGGATCAATAAAGTATCTATCTATCTATCTATCTATCTATCTATCTATCTATCTATCTATCTAGTAGGCATGTGATGTACTTTAATGACACCACCCCGCACCCGAAAGGGTCACTGGAATTTCCCACTCCGGCCCTGAGTGCAGCTATGCTGCATCAGCTGTACATGGATTGAATTGAATTCAAGCTGATCTGTTAGGATATTCTCCATTTTGATATTGGATGAATAATAAATAATTTGTGCCCACAGCAATCAGACTGTATAATGATCAAAAACATCTCAGGCATCAAGCAACACAAGGGGGGAGAGAAAGAGGTCCTAACGAAATTGGATTCAGATGACGTAATAGACAGGGTTGTGGAGAAAAGCAAACTCCTTCGTACCTTGTTAACTGCATTGTGGCAAGACATGTTTTTATTATGGATTGAGTTAAAGGGACACCAGCCAACGTTTTCGTGTTAATTACTCATCTTCGTAAGTCGGTATATGGTTAAATGACTCATTACAGGGCGAATAAAGACTCTCTCACCCACCCCTACTACCTGGAAGAAGGAAGAATATCCCGCTTGCAAGTTCAGTGTATCCTACCCGCCGACCGAAGCAGGATCAGTTTACATCCTGCATCCACAACACAGAGGCAGGCTAACGATTGTTGCAAACGTGTATAATGGCAGAACCGGCGAAGAAGCAGCGAAAACCCCTTGACGGAAGATGCAAAGAAAAGGAAAAGAGCTTCAGACCGAGCGAGGGTTTCATAGAGAAAAAGCATCAGGCTTGCCTGGTGTCCCTTTAACACACACACTCTACCTCCTTATAGGACAGCCCAACACACACTCTACCTCCTTACAGGGGTCCATGACCATGGCACCCTTGACAGGGACAACAAGAAAGCGGTCATCCTCAGCTAACCATTTGTAATCGGATACTTATCTCACATAAATCATAATGATATTAGCGGCTAGGTGCTGTGATAAACGGTTTGCGGCTAAATTTACGTTGGACCAATGAAATGTCATCATATTTCCATTCTGCACAATGCGCTTCCTCCATCTCCACCCATTACTCTCGATGGTATCGGCTATCTCACCTCACTCAATACAGGGCAAACCATATATAAGAATAATCAGCAGACATTCCCGGACACGACGATGAAGCATTCTTTTGTATATGCCGTTTCCATGTTTTTGAAATTGCAATTGCAAATTCTACCATCATGCTTCAGGTGACATGAATGTAACAATCATGAGACACAAAGTATTTTTCCTTGACATATAGGCTGACATAAGTATGATCACATCATACTTTCGCAGATATGGGTAGCCTATACTGTCTTGAAAACAATATAGCATAGCATAATAACCCTTACAATGACCAAAGAGCTTAGCAAAATTACACTGAAAATATCCTAGACCTCAAAGGACTAATTTATATGGTTAAAAAGGATCATAGCTTAGTCTAGGGTGCAATTGATGATTGTTTGATTATTGAATGATCACATAAGTTAACAGTAGTTTGTAATAAGCACTATCCTAGTTCAACTTAAAAAGAGCACTGATCAGGAAATCTGTAATCTGCTTTTATAATTACATGGTATTCTGCAACTTTCACATCCAGTCAGCGATGGCTCAAGAGAGGATTATTGTCTAGTCAGTGTTCTATTAGTCAGGTTTCACCTCACTTAACTGAGTTAATGCCTTACAAAAAATAACTATAGAAAGTATGGTAACACTTTACTTGATGGGTGAGTTCATAACACATTCATAGCAGCTGTCATAAACTGCACATAAAGCATTCATGACTGTTTCATGAGACATGACTCAACATTCATACCAAACCTTTTATGAATGTGGAAAACAAAACGATGACAACTTGTCAAAATAAAAGTCTAACAATCGTAAAGCAGCATTGCCGTTTTTCTCTCCAGCCTTTGTAAATATTTCATGAATATCTTATGAAGTCTACATCGAATGTCACTTTACCATACAAGTTGTGAAGTATTCATAATCACTGAATTTAACTAGCCTACATTCAGCTGACCTGTATTTGTGTAACCTGGAACGGTTGGACATTACCAGTAGAAAAAGATGAGAAATCATCTGCAAAGGTATCATAAAACAAATTCATTTTTATGAAACAAAAATTATTTGCTTGACCATGTTCTGTCTTTTTGGCACTGGAGTAGCCCATTGACTCAGATGTGACGTGATCAGGTAAGAGGTTTGGAACAAAAACGGCAATGCTGCTTTGCAATTGTTGGACTTTTATTTTGACACATTTTTGTCATTCTGTCTTCCACATTCATGAAAGGTTTGGTATGAATGTTGAGTCATGTCTCATGAAACAGTCATGAATGTTTTATGTGCAGTTTATGACAGCTGCTATGAATGTGTTATGAACTCACCCGTCAAGTAAAGTGTTACAGAAAGTATTTTGTATTATATATTATTATGACCGCCGCGCAGCGAAGCGGCGGTCATATAGGTTTAGTCAGATTTTTTTTTTTTTTTTTTTTTTTTTTTTTTCTTTTTAGCATGCCCAAATTTCCGTCAATGAGTCCCGGACACTGAAAGACCGGGTACCGCGAAACTTGGTGGGCATGTAACCCCACATGGATAGCATGGAACCATCGTTTTTCGTTTTGATCTGTAGCCCCCCCGCTGGACTGGACCCCCCGAAAGGAGGGTAGGGCAGACTCAGTTTTCTGTGAATATCTCGAAAACCGTAGGGTTTAGGAGGACCATTTTTTTTGTATGTTGATCTCAAGGGGCCATGTCAACCCATTCCATAACCACTAATTTCATGTATAGCGCCACCTAGTTAAACACAAAAAAGTAAAAATGAGGTGTTGTAATTGAAGGTATCTGTGACCTAACATAGTCAAAACTGCACGAAATTGGAAGTGTAGGATCATTATGACACCCTCTGTATGCACGCCAAGTTTGGTGGAATTCCGTTCATGGGGGGCCACACAATAAATTAATTTATGTTACTATACACCAACTGGCCTGTAGGTGGCCGGAGACAGTTTTCTGTGAATATCTCGAGAACCGTAGGGCCTAGGAGGTCCACCTTTTTTATGTATGTTGGTCTTAAGGGGGCATGTCAACCCATCCCATTACCACTTATTTCATGTATAGTGCCACCTAGTTAAAAATTAAAAAGCAAAAAATTAGGTGTTTTCATCACAATATCTCTGGCTGACAAGGTCAAAACTGCACGAAATTAAAAGTGTAGGATCATTATGACACCCTCCGAATGCATGCCAAGTTTTGTGTACTTTCGTTCATGGGGGGCCTTACAATAAAATAATTTATGTGTACATTTAGTGACGTACACCAACAAGGATTCCCGGGACACTGAAAGACCGGGGTACACAAAACTTGGTGGGCATGTACCCCCACATGGATAGCATGGAACCGTCATTCTTCGTTTTGATCTGTAGCCCTCCCCCGCTGGACTGGACCCCCCGAAAGGAGGGTAGGGCAGACACAGTTCTCTGTGAATATCTTAAGAACTGTAGGGCCTAGGATGACCAATTTTTTCCGTATGTTTGCCTCCAGGGGTCATGTTAACCCATTCCATGTGCACACATGTGCATAAACAGATACACACGCACACACATACATTTACAGTAATCATACGTATGACACATACTCACACAGTAGACATATGTACGCATGCATGCACATGCACAAACACACATACGCAGGCAAACACACAAGCACGCACATACACACACACACACACCCACACACATAAACACAAATTTGTACACGCACACATGCACACAATTCAAGAATTTTTCCCGTCATCTACTCCCTGAATTTTTGGTCATTGATACCCGGGACACCGAACCACCGGGGTACATGAAATTTGGTGGGTATGTAGCCCCACTAGACTTTTACGGAAAAATTTCATTTCGTCCCCGGGGACCACCACCACCCCCCACCCCCCGTGCTGGGCCCCCTGAACCGCAAAAAAAAAACAGTTTTTCCTAAATAACTACCTGAACCGTGGCACTGAGGATGAAGAATCTTTTATGGTATGTTGGTCTCAAGGGCCCACATCAACCTGGCTCATAATCACTCATTTGTGATTTGCACCCCCACCCCCCGGTAAAAATGAAAATGCAATATTATTCTGCTTTAATCGCCCCTATCTTCAGTTAAGATGTTCAGAACTGCACCAAATTTTATGTGTATGATTGACCTGGCATTCTCTGGGGGTATGCCAAGTTTCATAGAATTTCATCCATGGGGGGGTCTAAAAAAATTAGGTTATGTGTACATTTAGTGACTGTACACTCATTGGCCTGTAAATGGCGGTGCACACATATACACATGCACACACACAGGCACCCACATACTATCGGTATTAGAACGGCCGATACATAATTACAAATTCAGTAGGATTAAAAAGAAATCCAAAATAAATATTCATCATCATCATCATGGCTGCATTTTCAGTATTGGCGAAGTAGTCGTTTGTCCACTAGATGGTGCATCGTTGCAGTGAGACATAATTTTGTTGGAAGTTAAAAGTGGGTTGGAAAAACAATGGGCGCTTCCTACAAGGACTGTAATTTACCTTGGCGAACATCTAATAAGGATAGGGCGATGTTCACATGAAGTGTAATTCCCATTTCTTCTTGAAGCGAAATAAATCTGAGGATGTTTATCGGACATGCTTGGTTTTTACTGCAGGTACGTTAATCTTGTAATATCAATAAGGACCTAGGTAATGTTACCGTTAGCGTTGGTTGAGTGATGGAGGCATTTGATTGATTGCATTTGTAGAAAACTATAAATGCGGTTATACCAAGCAAATGTATAGCAGCACTGTTTGTATCTTCGACTGTCATTTATTGCACGTGCTACAAAATCATTCTGTGCAATGGAAGATTTACCAACGTTACACTACACCGGTCTGATACAGTTTTGCCTATACATGCGTGAGACTGAGACGCCAGTTTAATTTGTTTTAAGTGCGTGCAGGGTGTGAGAGGGGAATCGATGTGCTTTGATTACAGCTTGGTAGTTGTAGTCTGTGAAATTAAAAAGCGATGTGTGTGAAGTATCAAACAATGACACCTTCATTTCATTATGGCTGCTTTAGCAAAACACCTTAAGCTACTGTGTAGTGGGTCCCATTTAGAAGTGGCTACTTCATTCGCGCTTTCCTTGACTCATGGAGCTGCGTGAATGTTATTACAACTTTTCGCCACGATATGACAGTTTAAGTCCGCTTGATACTGTAAGGCATAAGCCAAAGGAGATTTTATTTGTGTCGCCAGCATAGCCTATTGACAATTTATGTTGTAAATAGGCCTACCTTATAATCCTACCTGTAGCTTAGGGAAGCTAACAGCTTTCTATTAGGATCTAGTTTGTTAGTTACCGTTTTGTCATAACTCCCTGATGCATTTTTGCATTTAGAATAGCCAGAGCGTGTATATCTCAATCGGAAAATTAAACAATATCGGGTGCCTATGGACTAGGCTGGGTGAACCCAGCCTGATCTGCCCACTATTTATTTTTTGATTTCTTAAAAGATTGAGCTTGGTCTGATGAAAGCCAGACTAGCCATGGACCTCAGTTAAACAATGCAAGGGAACATGAATCAGCCTATATTTGCCAACGAACAATAGCGGACAAAAGCTCTTCAACTTTGGCCCGTTAAAATGTGTATGAACAGTCTAGCGGCGCATTTCATCAAGGCCCATTTGGACATGTCAGTTATTTGCACCACTGGTTAGATGTAAAACAGCATTTCGTTTCAGACTAGGCTACTGTTACTTAATTTGTGCATTAACAATAACGTTTCAGACTACTGTTACTTAATTTGTGCATTGACAATAAAGTATTACATGAACTAAAGATGACTAAAATCTTATGTAGAAGAAGAAACATTCACAAAAAATCCATCCATCCAAAAATGACCTCTGTTTTTGATAGCTGTTGAAAACGGCATGGAACTGACAGAAATGTTTTTGTTTATAAATACATAAAAAATAAATAAATAAATAACATTATGCTGATACCTTTTGCTTTTCCCAAATACAATGTAGCCTACAGGTGTAAGTGACCTTTCATCAATCCAGTTGCAATGGATGAACTGTGATGAACTGCCCTACTTGTGATTGTTTAGAGATTTTAAAGGTTTTATAACAATGCTACATCTTCTTTGGCCATTCTACAATCTATTCACCTTTTCAGCACCAGTAGGCTACTTTCTGTGCAGCCGCACACACACACTCAGGCATGCCAAACAAGCATAAACAAAAGTTTCAAGAGTGGGGGATGGAGTAAAATATGGAGACAAATTGAAGTGTGATTTATTTTCGCGGAACGGATGTACAGGACTGAGCGGCGGTCATATTTTGTACCGCTATGCGGTACATCTAGTTATTACAAGCATGATCACATCATACTTTCCCAGATATAGGTAGCCTATACTGTCTTGAAAACTATATAGCCTAGTATAACAGATGGCCCTTACACTGAGCTTACAGTGTAACTAGATGTACCGCAGAGCGGTACAAAATATGACCGCCGCCCAGTCCGGCACATGCGTGCGTGCATGTGCTTGTGGATGTGCCTGTGTGTGTGCATGTGCATGCATGCGTACATCTACTGTGTGTGTATGTGGCATACGTATGATTACTGTGAATGTATGTGTGTGAATATCTGTTTATGCACATGTGTGCATATGGAATTGGTTAACATGACCCCTGGAGGCAAACATACGCAAAAAATTGGTCATCCTAGGCCCCTCAAGATATTCACAGAAAACTATTGGTGTACGGTCACTAAATGTACACATAAATTATTTTATTGTATGGCCCTCCATGAACGAAAGTTCACGAAACTTGGCATGCATTCGGAGGGTGTCATAATGATCCTACACTTTCAATTTTGTGCAGTTTTGACCATGTCAGCCAGAGATATTGTGATTAAAACACCTATTTTTTTGCTTTTTAATTTTTAACTAGGTGGCGCTATACATGAAATAAGTGGAAATGGGATGGGTTGACATGGCCCCTTAAGTCCAACATACAAAAAAAAGGTGGTCCTCCTAGGCCCTACGGTTCTCGAGATAATCACAGAAAACTGTCTCCGGGTCACCTACAGGCCAGTTGGGGTACACTAACATAAATTAATTTATTGTGTGGCCCCCCATGAACGGAATTCCACGAAACTTGGCGTGCATTCAGAGGGTGTCATAATGATCCTACACTTCCAATTTCGTGCAGTTTTGACCATGTTAGGTCACAGATACCTCTTGATTACAACACCTAATTTTTACTTTTTGTTTTTTAACTAGGTGGCGCTATACATGAAATGAGTGGTTATGGAATGGGTTGACATGGCCCCTTGAGATCAACATACAAAAAAAAAGGTGGTCCTCCTAAACCCCTCACGGTTCTCGAGATATTCACAGAAAACTGTGTCTGCCCTACCCTCCTTTCGGGGGGTCCAGTCCAGCGGGGGGGCTACAGATGAAAACGAAAAACGATGGTTCCATGCTATCCATGTGGGGCTACATGCCCACCAAGTTTCGTGTACCCCGGTCTTTCAGTGTCCCGGGAATCCTTGACGGAAATTTGGCCGTGTGAAAAATAAAATAAAAAAAATAAAAAAATCTGACTAAACCTATATGACCGCCGCTTCGCTGCGCGGCGGTCATAATAAGTAAAATTACACTGAAAATAGCCTAGGCCTCAAGGGGTAGCTACAATTCATTGAAGACCTTTTAAGGTGGGATGAAATTTTACCTACAATCCTAGTGACGTCCCTGTTGAATACAACACAACTTGCATTGTTTTGTTTTTTTAACACATCTCTGTGTCCAGATAGGGACAACACATTTGTTCGAAAGAGAGGTACACAGGGTGTCAAGCGGACATGTGAGGGGAGTTCATTTAAAAAGGTTGAGAAACATCAGTGGAGGATGTCCTTAGATACTGTAGGTATCCTTGATTGATGCAGTTCTTTAGGCAAACACACCATTGGTGACTGCATTAGATTGGGAGGTATAATGATAGTTGCTTTAGAGCCTCTGCTCATGTACATAAATTGGCACATAAACAAGTTAGTTATTTTTAACTCTCCTCGTGGACCTAACCAGTGCATGTGCTTTTTACACCACATCCTGTGTAACATTAAAAATGTGTCATAGCTGTGCTCATATTTTTCTGAGATAGAGTTCTGAGAGATGTTCACCACAGAATGACCTACTTTTAGAAGTATGGTGAAGCAGCCTTTAGCTAGGTGGTTCAGCTTATCAACCAACTTCCGGATGACATCAGAAATGCCTCTGTGCCTGTTCCAAATTGCTTGATGGTGTTTTATGCCTCCAACGTTGTCTTCCAGGCAGCGCTGCCACCGCTGACTTAGAGGCACCTAATCCTGAACCTAACCCCAACCTTAACCCATGCCTAACCCTAGTGCCTTCCAGGCAGCGCTGCCTTGAAGACAATGTTGGGGGCATAAAACACCAAGAAACGTTCAAATCTAAGCTTAAAGGGACACCAGGCAGGTTTTCGTGTTAATTAATCATCTTCGTAAGTCGGTATATGGTTAAATGACTCATTACGGGGCGAATGAAGGCTCTCTCGCCCGCCCCTACTGCCTGTAGGAAGAATATCCCACTTGCAAGTTCGGTGTATCCTACCCGCCAACCGAAGCAGGATCAGTTTACAGCACAGAGGCAGGCTAACAAAACGCTAGAGATTGTTGCAAACGTGTGTATAATGGCAGAGCCGGCGAAGAAGCAGCGAAAACCCTTGACGGAAGACGCAAAGAAAAGGAAAAGAGTTTCAGACCGAGCGAGGGGGAGTTTCGTAGAGAAAAAGGATCAGGCTTGCCTGGTGTCCCTTTAAAAACAAACTGTTTTCAGATGTTTTCTACTAACTAATCAAATGCATTTCCTATTAATCACAGTATTAACTCATCACTCCTTTTACTGTTTATACCAAAACACAGAGATGGCAAAAGGACTCACTTCCCGTACTCAAGTAGAAGTACAAATATTTGTGTTTAAAAATACTCTGGTAAAAGCAGAAGTACTGATTTAACTTTTTTACTCAAGTAAAAGTAACAAAGTACATGCTTGGAAATGTGCTTAAAGTATAAAAGTAAAAGTACATTCACATTTCACACATTTCAGCCCTCTAGGTATAAAAATAGCGTTTTGTAGCGGCGAAATCAGATGCCCTGGTCACTAACAGGCTAACGAGTTTTGACTAAAAACGGTAAAATCGAACTTTCTCAAAACACATCCGAATGACATGATTTTGATGTCAACTCAACGTATGTACTCCCAATCATCCGTAAATTGATCAAAAGTGCATTTTACTCCGGATAATTCCTTTAAGTCCGCTTGATCCTGTAAGCCAGTGATCCTCACTATTTTTTTCACAAGAGCCACATTGGCAGTGCAAAATCAAAAAGAGAGCCACTTTTAAGACAACATACTAACTCACCTTTGCAAATGTGCTTTTCTACATATAAATATCCCCCCCCAAAAAAATAACACATCCAAAACAGCTAAATATATACAGCCAATGCTTAATAACTTCCTTTCACCTTCATTATTTGGGTGAAGGAAGAAGTATAATTCAGATGTTTGCGTTTTGTAGTGCAGTATTGTATGTTTATGAAGCACATTTGAACAAATACATTGGCTGTGTTACCACATAGCCTACAGTGGGTCCCATTTAGAAATGGCCACATAGCACATTCATTGATGATAACGATAGACAGTAAAAGATACACGCAGCTGCATGAAATGTATTACAACTTATACATACAAGGTGGCAGTTTTAAATCCGCTGTAGCATTGCCGGTAAACAGGGCAGCGGATTGCATTCAAAAGCGTTGCAAGTGGCAGTGAGATACTGTAAGCAGAACGAAACTAAAGATCACCTTGTTGAAGTCATACAGTAGTAGACTAGGATCAGAGCCTACTTTTGTTTTTATCAAGCTGGGGCCAGAGATGATGGCCTTTGGCGAACAGTTTATGCCTACTCAAAATGAGTAAAACCAAATTTGGCGAAATTGAGTAACACTGTTAGTGGTTCGTCAAGTGCAATGTACGGTAGCTTATATTCCCATCCGCTATTGATGACGCGAAAAATAATAACGGTAACTCAACTGAAATTATTTGAAACTAAAGTAACGAGTCAGTTTTGTAAAATGTAAGGAGTAGAAAGTACCGATATTAAGTGTTAAAATGTAAAGGAATTAAAAGTAAAAATTAAGCCTCAAAAATAAATAGTAAAGTAAAGTAAAATATCTGAAAAATCTACTTGAGTACAGTAACGAAGTATTTGTACTTTGTTACTTCCCATCTCTGCCAAAACATAAGAATCTGTGTGAGTTTCATATGAGGGAGGGGGAGGGGGTGATGGTGTTGTGCTGATACATCATCAAAGGTGGTGGACAGAGGTTTTCCCACTGTACTAACTAGATGTACCGCATAGCGATGCATGCTTAACTTATAGGTTATCTGGGAAACATTGCATACAACGTCATTTAATGGAATGCATAATAGTAAGTACCTAGTCAAGGCCCTAAAGCTGACATCTATGCTGGGTAATGAGCACCACCCAATGCATGTCACTCTGACAACAATGAGCAGTTGTTTTAGTGACAGGCTGCTACACCCTGTGCCCTTTAGAACTACTAGAACTGTTTTACAGAGTTACTAGAGTTTTAATGACTGCACTATTTTTTATACATTATACAATGACAATGTATCTATTCTTAGGAACTGTGGTTTCCAACAGGTTATCCTTGTAGTTGTATTTATTTATTATGTGTTTTAGCATTAGTGCAGGACTGGGATGATGAGATTGTCTGTTGCTGGGATAAATGGCTGTACAGTTGTGCTATTCAGCATGTGCGTGAATAAGTGTAGTGCAGGGGAGCATGCCCAAGGAGTGTGCATGTTGCATGTCTTACGTGTTTGATGATGTATAGGGTGGGGTGTGTGTGTGTGTGTGGGGGGGGGCTTGTTTGTAAGTTTTTTTCTACACTGCCTTGGACGCTGTAACAATGCAAATTTCTCCTTTGGGATTATTTTATCTTATCTTAAATACAGCACATGGAGCCATGTGTGTTTAGAAAACAGTGGAGAGTTGTGAAAACAGGGCTAAATATATGCCCCGCTGTGCAACCCCTACCCCTCTCTATCAGGGCTAAATATGCCCCCTGTGCAACACCTACCCCTCTCTGTCAGGGCTAAATATATGTCCCCTCTGCCCCTCTCCTCTCCTTCAGAGTTATTTTCAGTCTCACCCCCCCACAGTAGCCAATAGGAGGTGAGTATCCATGGACCTCGGCAGATAGGTTTTCTGTGACGACTGGCTTCACATTGTTCAGTGGACTTCGGACCTTTTCTTCTCTCTGTTAATCACTTTTTGACCTGCTGTGGGAGACCAAGGAGCCAGGTAGACTGCTTGACTAATGGGGTTTACATTCATATTTGTGCTTACACTAAACCTGGAATGAGTTTGTAAGAGGTAGCTTTACAACAGAGGAGTCATTGACAGGATATCAATGAACAAAATTGTTTAATAAATGGGAGGATCTGAATAGACAAGTGCTATTTTTGAGATATGTGTGCATCCTAGAGGCAATTTTTAGTAAAAGTTGGGAACGGGACTTTTTAACATAATTAAGGTGTGAATCGAACTAGCCCTGTTCCCAAGCTGAATTTTGAGTTTTTGACCGTCTAATTATTATTAACAAAATGGTTGCCAAAATGGCAATTTTGGGCACTTTCTTTGGGCATTCATGACCATTAGGTATGGTGGGGCACATCATTATGAATTATGATTTATTAAGCATGATCATGATTTCTTTTTCTGCCACAAATGTGGTCATCACTGCTCAAATTCTGATTTGAATACAACTTTGCAGTTCTCTAAACACAAGTCATTATTCGCCACTTCAGTTGAGGGGCAACAGACATAATGAACGCATCATGATGATCATGCTTAAGAAATCATAATTCATAATGATGTACCCATCACACCTAATGCTTTAGTTGATATGTTGTTCATACATGAGGTATTATGAATGAGAGTAACTCATGTCAATTCCTGATGATTCATAAGATATGCTGATAATTCATGCAGTGTTTCCCATACATTGACTTATTTGTGGCAGCCCACCACAATTTCAACATTGACCACCACACAGTGATTTTCCAGGTTGCACTAAATTGTGCTTAAATCTGGTTAGCATCATAACCACGCTGTGCTAATTTGTTAATTCTGCAAACCAACCACCACAAATGGAATTCAGTTCTCTGGGAAACACTGTCATGTACCTTTACCGTAAAGTGTTATATTTGTTCATAACCGTTGTGTTAGTAAAATGATTGAATGTCCTGTGAATTAATAACTAGATGAATAACTATATAATAACTAGTGCTTCAAGAGGCTGGTCCTGGCCCACCTCAAGACCAATTACCACCCTCACTGGACCCCTACCAATTCTCCCACCGTCAGAACAGGAGCACAAAGGATGCCGTCGCTACGGCACCCTGGCGCCCTGTCCCTCCTTGACAATAGCAACACCTATGTGAGAATGCTGTTCATTGACTTTAGTTCAGCATTTAACACCATTATCCCCTCCAAACTGACCACCAAATTCAGTGAACTGGGCATCCCTCTGAAACTGGATTCTGGACTTCCTAACCAACAGACCTCACCTCCTCAACCCTGAACACCAGCATGTGTTGAGCCCTCCTTTACTCCCTCTTCACCTACGACTGCATACCTTGTACATGGCATCATGTGGACAAAACATAGAACATATTAACTTCCATTGCTCAGCCAAATACTTTCCTGTTAGGTCCTTATCACGGAGTTACAGGCGATAAATGCGATGGTCAAAAGTAAACGTCATTAGCGGTTTATTTATTGTAGGCTATTATTAAAGAGTGTTTTTCATCTAAAGGTTCAACTTCATGCTTGCACTAGGCATACTAAGGGCTCTCCCCAATCCTAGACTTTCACATTGCTTGTTTGTTTGTAATGGATGCAAAACAGCCTATTGCTGGAGAGACGAATGAAGCTGTCCTCCCGACCAGGCAACATGTATTCTACATGCACGCACACATAGTGCATAAATAAAGTACATGCACACATATTCCCTCACGGGATCAAAAGAGTATATATACTTAGGCCTATACATATCTGTGTTAGCCTCCTATATTTAGGTGAGACATGGAAAAGCAGTTTTAGAAAAATTGGTTTTGCCATGTTTAACCTATGGAGAGTGACGGCATGTGGGTCATGAAGGGCAGTTATTTGGATGTGCGGTGGCATTACCCACGTAAAACAGAGTTAAATAACATTTTGTATAGAAACATTATATCATTGGATACATGTATTATTCTAGCTATATAAATGGCATAGTGCATGGTATTCCATAACAGCGAGATACAGCGCTTCACGATGATGGCAATGAGTAGGCTACCTAGTTAACAGACAAGACGCAATCTATCTTAATATCTGCAATCTATCTGAAATAACACCTATTTGAAGCCTATTATTCATGTCACATATTGTGTGTTAGTGTAGGCTATAGCTTAAACTGTAGGCTATGTTTAAACTGTATTTTCGAGTTTAATGTCGGCATGTCGACTTTAAAAGTCGACACGTCGAGATTAAAGTCGACATGACATTTCAACTTTATTCTCGAAATGTCGAGTTTAATGTCGACATGTCGACTTTAAAGTCAACATGTCGAGTTTAAATGTCACCATGGCAAAAATATTTTTTTTTCTTCATGTGTGTCGTAGAAATGCCTCTAGAGCCATATACAAGGACTTTTTCTTGAAATAGCACTTGTCTATTGTTTTTAATGAAATGTAAATAGCTGAATACCTAACAAATGCAGTGGTAAAACAAATGGTTAAATCACTTCATCCAATAATATATGCCTGAAGTGTATTCCATTGTCGCCTTGTTGAATATGTAGACGATACGGTGATATTACGTTCGTGTTTGTTGCATTGTTGTGTGTCCTCTCGCTGGCCTTCGTCTGTCAGCACGTGTATGCATACGCGTGTGATGGGCAGACATGCTGGACGTTCTGATTGTTGGTGGGGGTCCCCATGCCCTGACGCTGGCCACTCTCCTCACCCACCCGAACCACCCCATCCCACCACTGGATGGCGCCATCCTGGACGGCATCCAGCTGAGCACAGCGAAGCCACGGCCCAGTCGGACTAAGAGCAAGAAGAGATCAGCTGCAAGTGTGTCATGGATCTTATCAGATTTCATACAAATTTCAGAAGGCTTGTAACTTCATACTTTACTGATATGCGCTAAAAATACATATAATTAAAATGGCCACAATTAAGAAGATAATTAAGATGGCCCCAATAAGGGGTTTGCACGGCGTGTCATCAGATCGGGACGTCGCCATATTGGAGATACTCGCCTCATTAGAAAGCATTAGGCACTGAAGTAAAACCCTAACATCGTCAAGGAAAATGGTTCATTATTGCTGTGTTTTAGGTTGTACCAATAGGTCAGACCAAGAAAAACGTCTGGAGTAGGAAACGACTTCCAAAAGTTATTAAAAAACCTGGGACAAAGGAGCATAATTCCAGAAATTATCAGAGGAAGGGGGGCCCTTGTGGTTGGACTTGGTACTCCGTCTCCCTCACCCATCTCATATGAACCTGTGCTGCCAATAAACCGTAATTTCTCGAAATATCGCGCCTTTTCTTGTGGTCCAAGTCCTGCCCTATATGCCTTTGCATCTTGTTTTGATGAGCTTTTCTGTTGTTTAGACATGGATATAATCACTTAAGGTATCCAAAGTGCATAATACTCCATTGTACTTCATTCAGTTCTTTACGTTGAGTGTCTCTAACATGGCCATGCAGCTGGGTTACTGCCCAGAACGTGACGTCCGTGCAAACCCCTAATTGACCGATCGCAAGCCCCGCCCATCGAACGCAGATGAGCCAATGGCAGTTCAGTAGCTCAGCACAGGCAGACACACTCCGACAGCTACAACTTAGGCCTACTCCATAGAAATGCATTGGGAGCAGCTGATTTTTGTCCGGTTTTATGGGATTTTATAGTGATGTGAGTTGAAAAGGACGGCCAATTGACATGTATGGGATTAAGGCAACATCAATACACAGGATTATGGCTTTCAATCTTGATTATGCTTTCTGTAGTGATGTTAAATTAGATTAAATTCTATTCTCCCAGCCCTCCCCTATTTTAAGCAAAGGGTTAACTTAGCCTACTCCTTAGCAAACCATAACAAAACAGTGCTCCACAACCACATCTGTAGATTAAGCCACACAGCTAACTCAATGTAAGTAAGATAAACAAGGATGTTTATTGTTCTCAGCATTGCCGGCATTGTGTATAATATAATTGTCACTTGGAGGAGACTTGTAGATAGGTAACTTTAGCATAGTTAGCTAACCACGTAAGAAAAGCATGCTGTACACAGTAGTGTAACATTTATTCACCATAAATGAATAAAGTTGAAGTGGCTCTGCAATGTAGTCTATGTTTCCGTTTATTTGCAGTACCATGTTCCTTACATGACCCAGTGCCCTTGTAGTATGCATGCAAGTCTATCTCACACAGCTAATGTTAAAGGAAAATTCCGGTTTTTAGCACTTTAAGGCCCTTTTCTGGTTTGTTTTGGATGAACTATAGTGGTGGACACCGAAATTTTGACGATTGGTCCTGTCTCGACTTTTCTGACTCGTTTTGAATCGCCTTTGACTTCTCAGGGTGGCTGGCAATGGGCATACTGTAGTAGGCTACTCAAACATGTCCTAAAACAACCCTTAACGTTCGTTTTCAAAACTGGAACTCACTGAGTGGTTAGAAAGTTAGAAGTTTTTGGAATTTTTGGAATCTGATCCCTTATCATACCTGTTCATTCTTGCTCGTCATTTCGACTTATCGTTTGACTAAATTCAAGATGGCTGCAAATGCTAAACTTAGAAGATCACGGTCTGTATAAATCGTCTTGTAAGTAAACTACCAGTGCTTTTCAAAGTTCTCAATGTCTCGTTTTAAATGTCAGGGCCCTCGGAAGTCTACCAATGAAGTGTGGAGATACATTGAGCCTCGTAAATGGTGTAAAACAGTGATTTATTTGCATGGCTAGCCCGTTGCCGAAGCACCACCATTGAAAAAGCTGTTGGTAGCATCGGCTAACTAGCACCAGATTTTGGAGTGCAGGGGACAAGCCGAGATGGGCTATGAGACATACGTTTACACTCGGTATCATGTTTCAACACACTTTAGGTCAATATCACACCGGAATTCTCCTTTAAAACCGGAATTTTCCTTTAATATCAGTGAATCACACTTGCTTCCCGTCTAAGTCACGCAACAAAGCTAGATATGATTTTTTATACATGTGTTTCCATGTCATACTAGAGTCTTTCCACGGTTTCAGGTCTGTGGCTCACCAAAAGAGTCTCTTGGGATGTAAGTTTTACAGACAGACTTACAGCTAGAAACTACCTATCATTGAAGTTCTAGTTAACTCCGGTTTGAGGTTGTCGGACAAGCAACAGTAACTAAGGGGGACTTAGCGAAGGGTCAATTAAGACCATAATTAAGATTACCACGTGTGTAATACATGGTTTTCTGGTGGACTCTGTGCTGTGTGTAGAGCCAGAGGTGCATGAGCTGGCCAATGTGGAGCAGGTGCCCTGTCCGCCCCTGCAGCTTCGTGTGATGGACGCCTACGGCCAGTGGACCTGTCTCTGGGAGAGCCAGTTCAGAGCTCTGAACATTCCTCACCTGCGCTCTCACACACTAGTGCACACCGATCCACTCAACAAGGTAATCGCAATCACACACACAGCGTACCGATCCACTCAACAAGGTAATCGCAATCACACACACAGCACACCGGTCCACTCAACAAGGTAATCACAATCACACACTAGTGCACACCGATCCACTCAACAAGGTAATCACAATCACACACTAGTTCACACCGATCCACTCAACAAGGTAATCGCAATCACACACACAGCACACCAATCCACTCAGGGCAGCTGTGGCCTACTGGTTAGGGCTTCGGGCTTGTAACCGAAGGGTTGCCGGTACGATCCCCGACCAGTAGGAAAAATGTGGGTGGGGGAAGTGGTTGAGCACTGCTCTCCCATGCCCACATCCACGGCTAAAGTGGCCTTGAGCAAGGCACCTACAGGCGCGCGGGAACCTATTTTTGACCAGGGGTGCTGAATAACAAAAATAATGGATGTTTATTTACATGTTTAGGATTTTTACTGCTAAATGCGTCATTTTAGTGCAGTGTGCGGGTGATAGCGAGAAGTTTTAGAAAAGTCCTGGGCAGCCACAAATTCCAATGTTCCGCGACAGCACTCCGAGTCCACTGCGCCCACCCTAACCCCACAGAAGCGCACTTGACATCGTTAGCCTATTTCAGTATAGCTAAGGAAAATTACTTTTCGTCAAAACCACACCAGAGATGTTAGGCTTTAAATATAGGCTAATAATCAGGCTGCAATGATCTCGCAAATAATTTCTGAATAGCCTAAAGTGTGTCATCTCCACAGCAAGTATGTGTCCTAATAATTTCTATCTTAGCGACTAGGGTAGTGAATGATTTCACTAGCTATGCATTTATTATTTTTGCAAAACTGTAAAACACAATTAAAGTTTCTTTCAGCTTATCCATGGTTTTTTTTAACGTGTAAATCGCATAGAATATGTAGGCCAATATCAACCGTAGGCCCAGTGCTCGAATTACGTGGGAGCCAGAGGGAGTCAAGCTCCCGTAGAGTGAGGACTGGCTCCCATGAAAGCAACAAAGTCAAAAATCTGAGGGGCTCTCTCATATCTGAAGGTGTCTGGCATTGCAATTTAATCTTAAACAACCGCTCATTGTCCATCCCTGTGCGATCTACCATTAAAGACGTTAAATTAAAATATAGGCTACTACGGGACGTAGACCTACCCTACGCTCTTGAACGCAGCATGACACTTCACCACCACACCACTAGACTATATGAGCAAACCGTATCACGATCGTTTTGACAGCACTCATAAATCTGAAGAAGTCACCCTGCTTTGATCGAAAGTGTTTAGTCTATTTACATAGGCGTTCATTGGGCTAGCCTATATGGTTTGATATGTGCTGAAAAGTCCTATTTGCTGTTGAACTTGCGCTTCACCTCTTCTATGTTGATTGACAAAGCCATAAATTATGGCCCATAATGCCTATCCTCTGCCATTCAGAGCTCCAGAAAGTTCCCAGATATTTTGAAACACCTGTTAGCAATCTCTGATGTCGGAATATTCAATGGCTACCCGACAACATCTCAGTGCAAACTCCAAAATTGTTCGTCTATTAATTTTCCACGGTTCAACAATAGCCTACTAGAACATAGTTTGGCTGCAATGGCTTATAATTTCTGCCAGTTAGTGCTTTTTCCCTGTGTATAAGTTATACTACATGCATTATTGTGTTTGACACTGAGGATAGCCTATCTGAGACGGTGGTCTGGTTCAAATGAGACAGAATGGCACAGACTAAATCGTTTAGTCTATTTCTTTGTATTGTGAAATTGAAATGAAATATGGACTATTACAATCAATAATATGTTGAAATTAATTAAAAGCAATCAATTTCTATGAAAAATCTATGTCTGTTGTGTGCGTGTGTCAAGGTAAAGTCTAGGCCTACCGTGCGCATATATTGTACGCCTAGGCTATTTCATCGCCTTGTTAGGCTATGCACGGGGTGTGCCAACTTTTTATGAGATAGAGAGACCCCCTTACACGCACACACACACTAACACACAAACACACACATACATACAAACGCACACGGACACTGGCTTAGAAGACAAAAAGATAATTCGAGCCCTGCGTAGGCCTACACACTTGATCGCTATCACATAGATGAAACCACGCTACGGTTCTGACTCACGTTCACGCTGAACTCTATAACTGTTAATTTTTAGTAGCCTATATTCGAACCTATCCATAACCCTTTTTTGCTATTTTAATCATCACTTCACATACAAAAATATAAATAATGTCATACAGCGAATTAGTAATTATTTAAAAATATATATAATATTTTTTAAAAATCTATCTCCTGCCAGCAGTGGGTGCTGCAGCACCCTCAGCACCCCCCTTCCCACGCCCTTGGGCACCTAACCCCTCACTGCTCCCCGCGTAAGTATGTGCTTCACCTCACTGTATGTTCACGGTGTGCTCTGTGTGTTCACTAATTCACGGATGGGATAAATGCTGAGACCAAATTCCTGCAAGTATACTTGGCCTAAAAACCTGATTTACATTTACTCAACAACTCGCAGTCACACACACAGCGATCTGAACACTGATCCACTCAACAAGGTAATCACAATCACACACACAGCACATCGATCCACTCAACAAGGTAATCGCAATCACACACACAGCACACTGATCACACACACTGATCCACTCAAGGTAATCACAATCCATCTCCACCAGCAACCAAAACATCAGGTGTTGCTTAACAGCCCATTTTGTTCCTGCTGCTGCTGCTGCAAAAAAAAAAAATAATACAAAAAAAATATATAGATACTACTCTACATATGAGATATGAGCCAAAAAAATGTATTATGAAAATATTATAAGTCCTTTTTTCTCTGAAAATACAACAACATATATCATTTTCTCAAGTATTTTTTTATATTACCTAAAACTCTAAAAGTTACAAAACACCATGGTTCAAAACACAAATGAATGAACTCTCTTAAACTCATGTCTTCAACCCTTCCAAGCCCAGAGTGCTTCCCTTGTTCCCCCAGAGGGCTTTGCAGGAGTTTGTGGTGGGAAGTGGTCGTGAGAATGAGTTGCATGGTCTCTCCGAACGTGTCTACATCCAGGATGAGAACGCCTTCTTCAACGACAACCGTCTGGGCAAGAGGGACAAGCAGCTGCTCAACAGCAGTGGTACAGGTCACCAGAGGGGCCTGTGCTTCAGCCTGCCCGGCACCCAGCTCAGTGTGGACTTCTTCAGAGAACAGGTTGGAGCGCCCCCGCATGGCCGTGTCTGAGCATTGCACACCTGACACCAGGTGAATTGTTGAATACTAAGTAACAATCCTCTTATTTGTCCATTTTTAACCACCTTAGGTTGCATGGCTGGTTTGGCGACTGCTGGTGTGATGACTGCATGGACACATTTGTGGACTGGTTAACGTCTTGTAACCATACTCACGTGATACCATAGTGGATATGCAGTTATAGTTACAAAATAACCCACATGTGGTGTAGGATTTTAATTAAATAGATTATTGAAAATATCATTGCAGTAATACTTGATAGTATATTGTATTGTATACATTTGTATACATACTTGTATTTGTACACATTCAAGAAATTATAAATAGCAAGATACTGACAAAGATGAATATTTCTCTATTCAGTGATCTAAGTAATAGATACAAGTATGCCACTGATTTGCTTTGGTGCTGCTGTGCACAGGTTCGTAAATACAATTTGGACAGTGTGCTCATCAAAGGGACAGTGGACAGAATCGTCCCTGTGCTCTCCGGTAAGGAAGTGCTCTACTTCCGTGTGCTGACTCAAAGCGGTGACACTCTGGAGGCAAAAAGGGTGGTCGTGGCAACGGGCCCCACTCGATCCCAGATGGCTAACATTCCGGCCTGGGTGTCGGCCGTGGGCGAGAACTACCCCGAGGAGACCCTGCAGCACACGGTCCAGCTCATGCATCACCTCGCCCTCCTCCGCTGGCAGCAGCGGGCAGAGAGCCCTACGCAGGAACACAACTATCCAGCACCCCCAGGTGGGTCAGAGATGACAGCTACAGGATCTGGAGATGAGGACCAATACTCTAGCCTGCCTTTAGTACAGTAGTCTAGCCCAGTGGTTCTTACACTTTTTGTCTGGCGCCCCCCAAAAAACATTGGCCAAGTCCCGCAACCCCTCCTAAACTAAATGTGTTTTCTCATAGCTAGGCTATGTCAACACCAAAGGTACTGTAAAGGGCAGCCTTTAACAATCTGATTAATTATTTTCCAATGGATAACTAGCAGTCATTTAATGTATAACTGGCGCTCCAGTGGCAAAAAAGGCTGCATTGTGTCCTGTCACTGGTAAGCTCACACACAGCATCTTCGAGCTAAAGAGGTGCAGGTAGAGATTTGCGTGAAGAGAGCATCCACTTTTGGAGGAACATTATGAAAACACTGTAAATTATATGCCTACGTACATATAGGGCTACTGAATATCCCAGTTCTTAAACATGTTTGTCTAAAAATGTTTAGAAATCATTTTGCGACCCCTCCCATATTTTTGACGACCCCCCTGGGGGTCCCGATCCCTAGATTAAGAACCAGTGGTCTAGCCTGTCTGTCTAGTCTAGTTATATTCTATGTTCCAAGGTGAGAGCAGTGGTCTCACTTTGGAGATGATGCTGTTTGTGAATGGAGGACACTGCTACAGCAGAATTGAAACTTTCCTACATGTTCTTCTGTAGGTCCACCATCCGTGTGTCGTCCAGGACAGAAGCTGATGGTGATTGGTGGAGGCCTGACCAGCGCTCACATTGTTTCCATGGCGCTGCAGCAAGGAGCAAGTCATGTCACCTGGCTGATGCGCAAACACTTACAGGTAGGGAGACAAAATAGCAACTTAATTCCTCAAAACACAAAAAAGGAGTCCTTCCTTAGTCCAAGCCGATATCTGTAGAATTCAGCCAAATCCTCCTGACGTTCCTCTGTACCCGTCAGTGCATGTGGGATAAAAAAAAAAAGACTCCAGTGTTTGGGTTCAGTCCTGGCTTTGTGGGTCATACTGTATAGCACTCCACCCAAACAACATATTGATTCAGGAGCATATCAAGTATTTTACAATAAAGCTATCTTACATGCGAGTCAACTATTCATTGACAATAGGATTTGTTGAAATGACCAAAGGTTCAACGTGGACCCAGCCCACATACAAAGCTAAATCCAGGAGAGAATATACTGTTTGCAGAACATTTAAAAGATGAAAAGAGTTTAAGCCTGATATATCTTCAGTTGAAACAGTTTGATGTGGGCGACGTGGAGAGCCTTATCGGGCGCTATTCCCATGTTGAGCACGGCATTAAGATGGACGGCCTGGCCTTCCTGCGCCAGTTCTATAACGAGCGGAGCCTCCATAAACGGCTCGCCATGATCCGTCAGGCCAGGAAGGGAGGGGCCGTCACCCCGGAGGCCTACGCTCAGCTGCAGCCCTACATCACCACTGGGCAGCTCACCATCAAAGCCTACTGCCAGGTACAGCTGACCGGCCTCTCTCCTTAAGTGCTATCTGAGTGTGTGTGTGTGTGTATGTGGTTGTGTGTGTGTGTGGTTGTGTGAGTGGTTGTGTGTGTGTGTGTGGTTGTGTGTGTATGTGGTTGTGTGTGTGTGTGTGTGTGGTTGTGTGTGTGTGTGTATGTGGTTGTGTGTGTGTGTGTGGTTGTGTGTGTGTGTTTATGTGTGTGTGGTTGTGTACACGTGTGTGTGTGTGTGTGTGTGGTTGTGTGAGTGGTTGTGTGTGTGTGTGTGGTTGTGTATGTGTGTGTGTGGTTATGTGTGTGTGTGTGTGTGGTTGTGTGTGTGTGTTTGTATGTGTGTGGTTGTGTACACGTGTGTGTGTGTGGTTATGTGTGTGGTTGTGTTTGTGTGTGTGGTTGTGTGTGTGTGGTTGTGTGAGGATACATGTCTGAGTAAACTACTCATGCGAGTACCAAAAATACTCTGCCAAACCATGAATATGCACTCACAGTGACGCTTCCCCCAAACACGTCCGTGTGTCCAGGTCTCTCAGGCTGAGTGGTGCTACCAGGGCCAGATGTGGAGGCTGGCCCTCAGTGGTGGGGACCACTGGACAGGGGACAAGATATGGTTGGCCACCGGCTGCAAACTAGACGTGAGCCAAGACCCACTGCTGTCTGATACAATGAAGGCGTTTCCCATACAGGTGAGCCATCACTGCCTGACAGGTAGACTGCAGTGCTAATATAGAAATACTGACTGGACACCAATCCTGTGATGTCTACAGGTCATTGATGGCTGGCCGTGTGTTTCGGAAAACCTGCAGTGGGATCCTGGATGTCCACTCTACCTCATGGGCCAATATGCTGCACTCCAGGTCTCAAGTTTATTATTTCTCCTGTCAGAATTATAGCCTACTGTATATGACTGTACATGACTTGCAAACATTATGGACAGGAGCCAATGTTTGGTTATTTTAAATAGGTTATTCGTGTAGCCTGATACTCATTTTAAAACGTTTGGCGCAGATCGGTCCTCATGCGGTAAATCTAGCAGGTGGACAAGCAGCAAGTCTCCGGATAGCTAAGGACATCATCAGCCAACACAGCGGAATGAAGCAATCAAATACAGCACCTCGAACAACCCAGAAGGCGCGGACAGACGACTACATTATGAACATGCATGGCTTAATGTGGCTCTGACGCAGCCATTCATGGTGAGAATGACTCAGCATTTTCGCTGGTATACAATGTTAGACAACACTTTGGCTAAATCATAAACTGTAACAATTTTCATGTAATAGGGCCTAGTCTTTTCAAAATAAAATCTATCATGAGGCAGATCATTTCCAAATAAATAATTGCCAAAGGAATACGTTGACTTTTTTCGTCCTGTGTTTCCTGGTTTGGTTCTTGACACTGGTAATGGCCTAACCCACATTTCAAATAAAAAAAAATGTTGCGGCTAACAATGGGAATCTTCTACTCTTCGTGACTTGATCTTGGTACATTTCATACCAAACTGGTATGGACACAGAAGACCAGCGTCAAATCCGCCCCATGTAATACCCCAGAGTGCAGCCGCGCAACACACAAAACATGTGACAACAGAGAGGTATGTCAGGTTAAGCGACCGTATGACGCAGCGTTTTTACAGCAACAGCTGGAGTTAAGCTATATCCGGTAACAGGTGTATTTCAGAATTTAGCTGTCACTTTTATCAATACGAACAGGATAGAATAGGCTTGGAGTATCAAGGCTAATAAGCAAGATGAATGTAAGAAGAGTCGTTAAAACCGTCCTCAGTGTGGAGCAGGCTGAGGGTGTAGGCGCTCGTGTGCGCAGGAGTGTCGGGAGAAAGGATGTAAGTTGCCCAGACAGCCAAATTCATTTGTGTTTTCTATTTTGGTTTTGATATAATTGAAGCAATAACATAATATATTCGCAAGTTAGTAACAGTCATGACAAACATGTTTTCTCTTCACAGCTTAAGAATTTAGACCCCTTTCTGATGTTAGATGAATTCCGTGTAAGCAAACCTGCCGGTTTTCCCGATCATCCACACAGAGGATTCGAAACCGTAAGACTTCGGTTTCTACTAGCATCTCACCAACTTGCCCCTGTCCTTTTTTCAGAAGTGCTAATGTCAAGCGCAAAGCATTACAGTTTCTGTTACTGCCAGCGGAGGGCACAAGTGATCAGCTCTGTAAAACAAAATGCGAGGATTGTCGACCTCATACAATAGCAGATCTCACATGACACGTCCAGTCTTACTGACTAGGCCTACTTCTTAATGAAATTCTCCTTCATCATAATAAATTGTGACTATAAATGCATAGAGGTGCCCTGACTACTGTCATGTAAGAGAGAGAGAGAGAGAGGGACAGAGAGAGCAAGAGAGAGAGTTTCTCATCAAGAACCAACTGCTTTCACTTAACAAATCTATGCAGTCATCAATTTCTGAATTGTTTAACCTTTAAAATATAAAAGGTTATGATATGACATGAAAGGTTAAGATATGACATTAAACACTGTTGTATCTTGAGGAATACTACTGAAATAGCATCTTCTCACTCACATGGCATTGTCATTCACCTCTGACCTATATCAAATTGAATAGCATAGCCTACGTTTGTATTTATGTCAGGAGATTCTAATGTTTTAACAATGGGAGAGCAGTGCCAAAAGGGTCATTCCACGTCAACCAGGGCCCACGCACTTAGGTCTTTTACCAGAGCCCAGCCAAAAACTCCAATAAAATTTTTATCAAATTTGAGAGACGGCTATGACCATGCAGGATCATTCAGACCAAACGTGACGATTTTGCTACATACTATTCCTATTTATGTACCAGCATGCAAAATTTTAGCCTCCTACATGGTTTAGTTATTGCGCTATGGGCTTTTGAACTTTGACAAAAAAAAGAGGCCAAACAAAATCAACACCCCCCTCCCCCCATAAAACTGGCTGTATCTAGGAAAGTATTGATTTTACATAAAAGTAATGTTACAGTGTGTCTCCTGGGTAACATAGGTACACCTGGTATTTTTTTCACAATTTTTTGAGACCTAAGTGTGTGGGCCCTGGTTGAATTGACGTGGAATGACCCAAAAGAAAAAAGAAAGGAAGAGTGTGTGTGTGAGAGAGAAAGAAGCCCGTGGCCCGTGCCAGACTTCCCAAAATGCAGTGTCACAGGTGTGTTTGCTTGTGGTCACATGACGCTGAGATCACAGCTGCACTGGGAGATCACAGACTCCTCCCAGCTGGAGAGCGGCTGGCTGGCCAGAGACAGATGTTGACCTCTGACCTCCCTCACTGTCTTCTTCCTGTCAAGTGTCTCTTCTGCGTGGGAGAGAACATGTGACTTTTTGGTGCGGTCATCTGGCCTTGGTCCTCTAAAGCAAGGTCCACCATGAAAGTGCAAAGTTTCATGTGATAAACCTCAAAAGTAGAAGCTCCGTCATACAGAGGGGACTAACTACCACTCGTAGATTTAGCCTTTGCCTCTCCAGACCCCAGATGGCTGAGGTTCTGCTGTTTTTGCACTATGATAGCCCTTTGAGAGAGAGTTGGAGTTGAGGACATGTGTTTGGGTATTTAGTGAAACGCGTATGTTAGGTCCATTACATATTTAACTTACACATGTTGCTAAAGTACTTTATGTTCCATACGTGCCTTCTCCAGCTATGACATCATGTCCTGTTTGTCCCCCAGCTTTTAGATATACTCTGCCCTTTCACCCAGATAGCATACGTATATGGAGCTGACTTATGTCTGGACGGGGGGCGCCTTTTGTGAGCCTCTCTTCAAAATGTTTCTTGCTATTTCATGTTTCAGTTTTATTTGTATTTATTTGTTTTGTCCTTTTGTGTTGAGGACAGTACATTATTAATTAATTATAATATTATAATAATATAAGGGAATAAGGAAATTATTTCTTTCTTAGAAATCTTGTCATTCAGTCACATTTGTAATTTCATTTCTCAGGCTAAGGCTTGGACCACATGATTCATTGTCCTGATTTGTGTGCAGGTCACTTATCTCCTGAACGGCACTTCAGCGCATGAGGACTTCTGTGGCCACTATGGGAAACTGGAGGCAGGTGACCTCCAGGTATGTGTCATGTGTCAGGCGCTGGACTCCCACATCTTGGTGCAGGTGACCTCCAGGTATGTGTCATGTGTCAGGCGCTGGACTCCCACATCTTGGTGCAGGTGACCTCCAGGTATGTGTCATGTGTCAGGCGCTGGACTCCCATATGTTGGTGCAGGTGACCTCCAGGTATGTGTCATGTGTCAGGCGCTGGACTCCCACATCTTAGTGCAGGTGACCTCCAGGTATGTGTCATGTGTCAGGCGCTGGATTCCCACATCTTACTGCAGGTGACCTCCAGGTGTGTGTCATGTGTCAGGCGCTGGACTCCCACATCTTAGTGCAGGTGACCTCCAGGTGTGTGTCAGGGGTTCGACTCCCACATCTTAGTGCAGGTGACCTCCAGGTGTGTGTCATGTGTCCGGCGTTCGACTTCAACATCTTACTGCAGGTGACCTCCAGGTGTGTGTCATGTGTCAGGCGCTGGACTCCCACATCTTACTGCAGGTGACCTCCAGGTGTGTGTCATGTGTCTGGCGTTCGACTTCAACATCTTAGTGCAGGTGACCTCCAGGTGTGTGTCATGTGTCAGGCGCTGGACTCCCACATCTTAGTGCAGGTGACCTCCAGGTGTGTGTCATGTGTCAGGCGCTGGACTTCCACATCTTACTGCAGGTGACCTCTAGGTGTGTGTCATGTGTCCGGCGTTCGACTTCAACATCTTAGTGCAGGTGACCTCCAGGTGTGTCATGTGTCAGGCACTGGACTCCCACAACTTAGTGCAGGTGACCTCCAGGTGTGACCTACTTCAACCTCTCAAGTGAAAAAAAGTGCATCCACTCGAGGCTCTCTCACACACACACACACATGCACCCACACACTCATACAAGCAGCTAGACTTAATGAGAGATCATGTCTGCTGGCTATTTCCTGTGTTTTCACTGTTGTAAAGCTGTTTTCCCTTGTCCCTGGTCAATGAGGGGAGGTTTTTATGGGCTCTAGACGTCTGTAGTCCTCTGCCCCATTGCCACTGCACTACCCCGAGGCTGGTGGGTTCCCTCTCGCACACACACGCAAAAATCTGGCCCTGACTGGACAGGGCCGATGAAACAGGGTGTAAAAACCTGCTGACAAGGCCCTGGCTTCTTCTTCGGTTACCCTAGCGACTGCGCCTAGCGAAGGCGGGCTCCCTGTGATGCCTCTCAGCCTGTAGAGAAGAGGGTGGAAATTTCCATTAAGTACAAGGAGTGGGGGAGACATGAGACTCGCAGGGCTATTACGTTGTAGTGATTCATTGTGCCCTGTGAGTTGCACTCTCTCAGAAATGTGTAAATGAAGGAGTTACTTTGCTTTTGTTGTCCTTATGGTTAGGGGTCCAGCACAATTGCTCAAGTTACGGCATCTCTGTGTAGTTTTATGTGCAACGTAATTATTTTACAGAGGACTCCAATTGAACAGGGCTTACAGTAATTAGCCTTTGAAAGATGCCTGTGTCTGTTTGTGTTTTATGTGTACCTGGCTATGTTAGTGAGGTGGCTTGGTGGAACAAAATTTCACATCTTTCCATAAAGCTGATGATATATGAGGCAACTTTTTGAGCAATGTTGCTGGGCACTGTTCCTCATTATTGTAGTTCTGGCATGTTCCAGTTGAGACTGGGCAACAAATTTATTTGCTGGAGAACTTTAATCATCAGTAGGAAAATTGTCATGATCATGCAATCAGAATGAATGGAACTGGTTGCTCAGCAACATTGCTCAAAAAGTTAGAGAGAATTTTTGGTAACACTGTCTATGAACCCAGGGTCCATAAGGTATTATAAACACATTAATAAAGTAAAGTATTTGACCCTGAATATTCATATCAGGGTCAACCTTGATGGCTACACCTCATTATTTGATACTGACTCAAATAGCAGGACAACGTGATGGTGACAATGGGGCTTGGGGGCTGGTTATCAATGGCTGGATTAAATGTTGGTGACGCGTCAACAGTGCTTTTGCTAACAGGACAACTAGCATAGCATGGCGAGGGGTAAAAGAGCCAGCAGTTTAGATCCACTACATAGCAGTTCTAGGGTTCTTACCGCTATGCATACGTGGTTTCTTAGTGTTAGTATCCAGAATGAAAAAAATCTGATTGGTGCACACTTACCAGTTGAGTGAGGACATATTGCCTTTGTCTTTAGACCTTTTGCTTTGGCATGGTGTTCTGCATGAGGTCTAATATTGCAGCTCCAAGTAAGCAGCCAAATCTTTGTTTTCTCCAAGTCAACATTGCTTTGCCATATTGCAAGGGGAACAGTCCCAAAAGAATGGGATCAGATCTTCTTCTCTCTCTGTTAAACAAACAGGCATCCATGACTCTGATTCCTTAGTCCATACTTAGGGTTTCTTTTATTTTGACCATTTCCTACATTGTGAAACAATGCTGAAGACATAAATTATATTCAGTAGCACTTTCATAAACCAGCCTTCATTGCTGTGTTCCCATTTGTCCCAAAAAATGTATTTCTGATATGGAATGATAAAAAGCATAAAGCGTAAAAACATATTACTTATATGTTATTACATATTACAAGTCTGTATCTGTAATGCACTATTAACACTTTTGGGGGAATGAAGTATTCATAATGCCTTGTCATGGTTGACATAAGCCTATATTACCAATCACACATAGTTGTGACTGCACTCAAGACTTAGGGCTGTTTCAGACTGGGTGCGTGGCGTGAACTGTTGATACTTGACTTGCCATTGCCAAAACAGAAGGCATGTCATTTATTGTATAGCCTAAAATAAACTATTATCATTAGGCTCATGATAGGCCTACAGCCATTTGTAATGTTCAATTTGCTACAGCCAAACAAGTGGGTTCTAGAGTTAAGGTTAGGCTGAATATCTTTTCATTAAAGCTATTTGTAACTAACAATGTAGAAATCAGCGAACTTTGGATTGTATTGCTCACCCTTTTCCATGATGTGCTAGGCTATTTTCTCTTTGTCGAACTTGTATTGCAAACATATACGAGAGACTGCACAACGCAGTTAACGGGCTGCTGTTCACTTGTCATTTTGGATGTGAGCTAAGATTGGACATAGCAACAGTTAGGTGGTATAGTGTGAACATGAAGAAAACTGAGGCCCCATCAGAGCTGAAGTGCACCAGAAAGAGATCTGAATCCTCTTCCAAATGAAGTTACAATGTGAATATAAAATGTCCCTTTTGTTTTGTTCTCTTTCGTTTTGGTCTTCTTTCTGGTCCCCTGTTAGTGGACTGAGTTCGGTTCTTTTAAAAGGAACTATATGTGAAAATGCTCTTATAGCCTACAATGCTATATAAAGATTTTTTAACCTCATCATTGCTATTATCAAGAGATCAAAGAAGGTTAATAATATTCTGTGAAACTTCAAGTTGTAGATAGTATCACATAATACGTTATGTGTGAAGTCATGGATATGTATATATATATACTATGTCAGTAATCACAAGGCTTTATAAATGCTTTATAACCCTACAATAAAAATACAAAATATATTTGTGTTTATGTGAGTAAACAACTGAGCAAGTTTCATGGTGATATCTATTAGTTAACATTTGTGTCCTATTCACCTGTAGTGATCGCCTTTTGATCAAATGTGTTTTTGTGCTCTGGTGGGAAATTTCAAAATCTCTGTCGGGCTCCCAGGCTGAACTCATTCAGTAGGTCCTAAAGAAGTCTCATGTAAAGTTTGGTGCTTTCATCCACCCGGTAACGTTATTGTTGAATATGTGCACTAAGCCACCCTGCTATGTGTTTGTGTGTGCCCTTTGCAGTGGATGACCGCTGGGCGAGGGGTGGTCCATGCCGAGATGCCCATATCCGAAGAGCCCATCCACGGCCTTCAACTCTGGGTGAATCTAAAGAGGGACCACAAGATGGTGGAGCCGCAGTACCAGGAGTTGAAAGCATGTGACATTCTCAGGCCCAGCAGAGATGGCGTCACAGTGGCCGTCATCTCAGGGGAGGCTCTGGGAGCGAAGGTGCGTTTACAGTGTACTGGGAATAGGGAGTTTACAGCAAACTCAGTTCTAATATCAGTGACTCCTGTTGTATGCCCATGATTGTATTGTTACAAATAGTGAAATTGTAATGTCAATTTTGAAAAAAAAAACATTTACAGGTAATTACTTCTACATACCACCATCCATGTATATCGATCAGGGTCCCTCACAGTACTGTTGTTTTTGAGAGGATTCAGAATTATTACACAGTTCATCAAGTCCCTACTTGCAGGTGCATCTACTTGCAGGTGTGTCATGGCTTACAGTGTACTAGAGTAATGTTTGGTGCATTCCTGAATTTCCCCTTGGGGATCAATAAAGTATCTATCTATCTATCTATCTATCTATCTATCTATCATTAGAACTAGTCTACAGTCTCTCTTTCAGACAGGCTTGCTGTAATATTCCAGGGAACCCAAAACCATCTGATTTATGCTTTGACATTTGGATCAACCACATAAATGACGCCCACTACTACGTCCTCTCGCGCCTGTCTGGCTAGATAAACGCAGGAAATGAGGAGCAGACTTCTCCGGAGACGATGCCTTTCGTCTCCTGTTTAGTTAGGCGGCGAGCTGTTTTCCCTTTAATGTCAAAAGGGTTGGATTGGGTTACTTTAGGGCAGTCCGTGGCATCCTAATGAAGACCATAGGGTGTGATGTAGGCCAGGCAGGCAGTGCTTTCCTCACAACCAACGCTGGCTGTCGCTGTGCAGATCGGCATGCTGCAGCTGGACTGTCTCACAGCTCTTCCTGACCATGAGAGATGGGGGTTGGCGAGGCCTTGCGATGACTGAAGTGTCGCTGCGTATCTGGTGGGGAAGAGAGAGGCGTGTAGTGTAGAAGGGCGGCTATGCGAGTATGAACGCCAACTCGTCCTGCTGCATCGCCTCTTTTTCACCTCCGTCTCTCCTCCCTTTCTCTCTCTCTCTCTCTCTCTCTCTCTCTCTCTCTCTCTCTCGTTCTCCCCTGTGCTCTTTCCATTTTCAGTCCAAGGTCTACACGCGCACGCCCACCATCTATCTTGATTTCAAGCTAAAGCAAGGCGCGCAGCATGTGCAGCCAATACCCACAGGTAAGACCAATCACACTCCAGACACTCATTTAAATGACTCGCCAAAGAGCAAAGTCTTAAGTCTTAAGATCATTTCATACCTTAGCAAAATCCGAAGTACACACACAGATAAATCAGCTCAGTGCTGCCATATGCCACATCATAGCTATAGTTTAAGTCAAGTCAAGTCAAGTCAAGGTAGACACAAGACACACAATAATTTTCAAGACAAATTCAGAAATTATAACTCAGTGAGCAGAAAGCAGCTGAGAACAGTTTGGTCTTAAGTCTAGATTTTAAACTGGCTACAGTTGGGGTCTTTTCAATGTCATCCGAAAGTTGGTTTAAAGTCAATTCTGTGACTTACTGGAAGCCAGTGCAGGGACTTAAGAATTGGAGTAATGTGGTCAGTTCTTTTAGTTTTTGTGAGAACCCTAGCTGCTGCATTTTGTATCACCTAAAGCTGTTTGATAGTCTTCTTAGGAAGGCCTGTGAAAAGTCTGTTGCAGTAATCAACCCTGCTGGAGATAAATGCATGAATGAGTTTTTCTAAATCATCTTTTGACATCAGCCCTCTAAGTTTTATATTTTTGAGGTGGTAAAAAGCTGATTTAGTTATCGCTTTCATGTGGCTTTTGAAATTTAGATCACTGTAAATTAATACACCAAGATTTTTAACAGTATCCTTTGCTTTCAACTCTTTTTTTTATTAATCACCCACTATGTGGATATGCTCCTTGTTGACAGACTTTGCACTTTGCCATCAATTTAAATTAGGGCCCTCCATGTTGTTGTTAACTAGGCAACAAGGACTTGCTATACATTTGATATGTTCCCAAGTCCTCCGTTGCTATCCCAGTAATGATCACTTTTGCCAGGATATCTCAAATCAATGTGAATCCCCTTGAATTTCCCCTTGGGGATCAATAAAGTATCTATCTATCTATCTATCTATCTATCTATCTATCTATCTATCTATCTAGTATAAAGTGAATACACACACATCATCCAGTTTGGGCTGCGCAATCAGGTGCTTCATAGCGGTCCGTCATGGTCCACAAAGACACCGGATGTATTGAAACTTTGGTCATTTTTTTTGCACTTATAAAATACTGTCAAAATATCAAAGTCCCTGTTTGGTCATAAAGCTCTTGTAGTTGCACTCTTCTTCCTGCATTGGCCTAATATGGGACTGTGTCAGGGCAAGGAAGCTCATGAATCTTCATAACAGTGCACAGGAAGTCTGAAGTTTTTCACTGCACAAAGATTTCCAGCTGTAAATGTACATGGATAAATCATGCTCTCTCTCAGCTGTAAATGTGCATGGATAAGTCATGCTCTCTCTCAACTGTAAATGTGCATGGATAAGCCATGCTCTCTCTCAGTTGTAAATGTGCATGGATAAGCCATGCCCTCTCTCAGTTGTAAATGTGCATGGATAAACCAGATGGATAAACCAGATCTCCATCCACTCCCCATCACACGCTCTCTTTTGTAATTTTATATGACATTTCCAACTCTTGTACAGCAATGAAAGTACAGTAGAAATAACGTGTGGCCTCCTGATGACGTAGCCAGTACCCATTCATCAGGTTATCCCAATCATCAACTGCATGAAATCATCACTGCATACCATACTTTAACTTTTGTACTGTTAATCTTCTTTTTGAAATATATTCAATATATACAAAATGATCAAAGAATCAAGGGTCAAAGAATATTACATAATGGCATCTGTAAACTATGTGATGCCCAAAGCTCTGCCTCAGAATAGTGATGAATGGGGTCATGCATTCACTGGCTGAGAGGGCCAGAGATTTGAGCTTGGCTGTGGTCTAATGTCACATTGCAAGTCATAAATCCTCACAAAAAAGCCGGTGTGTGCTTGGACACACGCAATTGATTCATCCTGTTACATCACAGCATCGTAAAGGTCACTTCCCCAGAAGCAACAGAAGGCGTCCACTTTGCAAAGGGAATTACATTATAAATATCTGTATTGATAGTTTGGTTGGCCACAATCAGTGTGCATTGGTCACGGAAAATGTCAAGGGTTTCTTAAGGATGATGCACTGTAGTATAGTTCTCTGGGGTCTGGGATTAAGATATCAATGTGATTTTAAGGATGATGCACTGTAGTACAGTATAGTTCTGTGGGGTCTGGGATTAAGATATCAATGTGATTAAAATATGTTTTTCTCAATGTTTCTTTTAGGATGGACAGCCTTTATCTACACCCTCGCAGGGTCAGTGTGTGTTGGTGAGTGTTGCAGTTGGGGAGGTCATTTGCTGGTTTGCGTCTTTTTCTTTCACAACTACAAAGGCCTTGTTCTCTGTCAGCCAACATGGAATACTTTAGTTAACATTTCACAGTGGAATTAGCAGGTGTCTTTATTTGATTATTTTACTTGCTTCTTCTCCCTCTGTTGGAAATCTGACATTAAAGTTGAAGCCTCTTTGTGATCTCAGGCCAATGGCTACTCCCCAGCTTTGGAAAAGCCAAACCCTTGATGTTTTAATTTATGGTCACTATTTGATTATTTCCAGGTTTAAAATGGTTGGAAAAAACCCACTTTCAAAAAAAGGGACTAGCATTAGCCTCTAAAGAGCTGAGAATCTGTCCTCCATTTGAGCTGCATCTAACACTTTACTGTTTTCTAATGGCCATAGCAGTGTTTCTGCATGTAGTGTTTGTTAATGTAAGCACACTCTATGGTGGGTATGAAAACACACTGGATGTTGGTGTTGACTGTGGTCAGCTGGGCTGGTTGTGTGCCATCCTGTTTAGTCTTGTTCCCCAGAAGTTGCGTTCTTTTCAGAGCTGAAAAAGTCCCTGATCCCAACATTGTAACATTCTGGTCTGGCCTAAATGAATCAAATATCTGAGGGAAACGAGCTGCGATGTCAGTCTGCACTGTCATGATCCCTTCTCTTCTCGCCTGGCATAACAACAAGCATTGTCTGTTTGTCTGGACATTCTGGGTCTGTCTCCATTTGAGAGTTTATGTCAACATGTTATTCTGACATATTCACCATTACCTTCCCTTCCCATCATCTTGCTGGTTGTGAATTGTTTTCCTATCAAGGAGCTCTAATAAAGCTCTAATGCTTTAGTAGACTTGTTTAGTAGACTTTTCTATATGATTCTTCAGAATTTGGGCATGGGGGCCTAATTGTTTTCAGATGCCTCAAAAGGGAAAGCGTTTCCATGGAAATGACGCCAGCTTTAAATTAAGAAGTCGCTGTATTAACATAATATGGCCTTGCATAAGCGCAACAGCAGCTGAACCCCATAAACAGAGCAGCCAGCACAACAAAGCTGGAGCGTTCAGGCGTTTGTGTTACACTGGGCACAGAAAGTCTGGAGACCGTTTGAGGAAGACGGCAAACATTATCTACCGCTTGTTTGTTGTGATTGTATTTTGAAGTGAACTGTGGTTTTCACATCATCGGTGGCCAGCAGTTAACAATAATCAGAATGGTATTCAAAGGGGAGCTCTTTTCCAAAATGATATATATATATATATATAAAATGAATTTTCAGTGAAACTGTATTGTTATTCGATTTATCTTTACTCAATCAAAACAACAATTTTATTGATATTAGCTGAAATGCACAATTAAAGAAGATGACTTATTCATGTTTTTAAAATATAGCATTTTGGAAAAGAGCTCTTCACATACAATGGATAGAGACTCAAGTACTGGCGTAAGGTGGACGGGCTATTTGACTTTGTATCAGCACTCATTTTACAATGTGATGTGCTTGTTTTCAGGTCCAACTGTAGACCAGCGGCGAATAGACCCCCATCACACAGCGGTACTTGAAGATGGAGATTTCATTCAAGTAGAGAATAAGGTGCTTAACAATCCAGTTTACTTTAACAGCAGGATATGGATTGTTCTAAAATGTATAAACAATTATACGTTAAACATAAAAAACAAAAATGTTTCAGCTGTAAAAGTACAGCTTGGTCTGCATATTTCCTCCCATTTCTGTTTTATAAGAGAAGAGAACAATACACATCAGACATGTCTCCCTTTCCCACAGGCAACAGAGGACTCCCATTTTATACTGATTGCTGGAGAACCCATCCATGAACCAGTGGTTCAACATGGTAGTGCCTTTAACTTAACACTCAGCCTAGTGTTGTTGTATTCATGGGAACTGTTTGGGCCTGTTTGGTTATTAAGTGACGATGCAATAAGTAAAGGATAATGGACGACACAGCGTTCAGTTCACAGAAAGAAATGCACGTTTCAGGTGGTAAAACGGCCCTGACGCGCCCGTGGAGGGGCTTTTACGCTTTTTCATAAGTGCATTTCTTTCTGTGAACCGAACGCCATGGGGTCCATTATTCCGCTTATACCACTGTTGCCATTTGCTGTAATAATTTAAATGTTTTAATAAGGGCTGTCAAATAATATGTTAATTTCAATCAAGAACATGTTCTCTGCGATTTCTGCAGTAAGGAATTTCCGTACCATTCTTTCACACAATCGCGTCACAGACGTACGTCACCTCCCATTTGGAGGTGCAAACAATTGGATTTTTGGTTATTTAACCATCAGTTAACTTCAAAACAGGCATTTTACTTTAGATAGACAATAGCAATACATCATAGGAGTGATTAACGTCAAAAAATCTAGACTGGAGTAACTCAACATTTGACACCTCCGATATGTGTAGTGTTCTAAAGACGTCAAATTGCTTTATCGTTATCGTTACCAAATTGATAGCCAAGGAGCCAGACGCTGGCTATAACAACTGTGCCTTCATTTTACAACTAAACACGAGAAAATACTTTTATAACCCTTGAGGCAGCTCCTTACTATGTGATCTCAAAGGCAATGCAGCGTGTTTGCACCTCCAAAAACATGGCGTACCTGGTTATCTCCCAAAAACGCCCTTAAAGGCCCAAAATACCCGTATGTTTGTGTGAAAGAATAGAAGTTCGTCAAGTCTATGTCACCTCAATGCAAAGCAACCCTGAGGTAGACTATGAGTAAGTGTCACCAGATTAGTAGTAGTCGTAAGGCTGCCTGTAACCAGACAGCAATATAGGTTTTAACCTGATTATTTAAGATTAACGACAGTAGGCAGTGTAATCAATCAGTGTGGCAAAGGGGCTCAATCTTATCATTATAAATGTATTAAATATAATAGGCATAAGATCAAATCAATTGATACAATAAATTTACAGTTAAAATGTACACCGAATACAACACTGTATACAATAAATTAAAAGACAAGCCAATACAGCAGTCAGCAATACTGCCACCAGCCACCAGCAGCGCCAGGTACCCCACAGCAGTTCCACAATCCTAATCCTGCAAGCAACAAGCAACAAGCGAGCAGGCCTAGCAGCTTCCGTGTTGGCCCAGCCTAGCCAAGCAGTCCCTTGCACGGCAATCCGCAAGTGGTCCAATAGCACAATACCGTCCCGTAATAGTCCTCCACCGGTCGTAATCGGCTCTCCTCCCCAATCACCGGCAGCGATGTAATCACTCCGCTAAAACAGAACAAGGCTTGGGCAGTGTGGAGTATACCAGGGTTCTAATGCACGTTACATTACCTTTGGTGAAAGGACACGATGGGGCTAAAATGTTTTATGTAGAGTTACCACAGTGCCACCAAAACATATTGATCTCAATGGTGCATTTTGCCCATGTTCAGGGTGGAAAATAAAAAAGAAAGATTTGCATGTCAAGACAAGTCATCATGGATAATATAGAAACAAATATAAAAAAATGTATATATTCCCACAAGGTGTTAGGGTGCTCTGAAAATTAGAACCAAAATGATTTTTCAGACTTGTGGGTCTGCTGTTCAGACCCTGAAGGAATTTATTTTTTGTTCATTGCTTTTTGTGAGAGTGTTTCTACACTGTACTTATCTCAATAAGGAAAATAAACCAAGAGCCTATGTTGAGAACAAATATGTCTTCTGAAGGCCTAAACAGAGCCTAGCCAAAAACTCCAATAAAATGTTGATCAAATTTGAGGGACAGCTATGACCAAGCAGGATCATCCAGACCAAACGTGAGGATTTTGCTACATACTATTCCTATTTATGTACCAGCATGCAACATGTGAGCCTCCTATATGGTTTGGTTTAGTTCTTGCGCTATCGGCTTGTGAACTTTGACAAAAAAAAGAGGCAGAACAAAATCGACACCCCATTTTTGCAAACTTCCATATGAAGAACAGGACCTTTGATATATGGCCACATGATTGAGTGCAACTTAAACAATAATCGTTTTAATTTTAGAATCCTTATTAATGCCAAAATGTTACATTAATGAGTCCCTCTGTGTACTCGTAGCTTATGCCTAAGCTACTTCCTGGGGGAGTGGCTTGGTAGGGCAGCGAAGAGCAGTGAAGGGCAGGGAATTCTGGGAGTTGTTGGCTTTCATCCATATGAGCCAAAAGTACATTTTTGGCTTTTTCTCGGACAAGAAGGCACTGACTTCAATGATGACTCCTTATTTCTACTACATAAATGACCCAATTTAAATATACATTCATCTTCCCAGCAGTGAAATGTTCCTTTAAAACACTGTAGCAGATTAAACCAGAGGTGCTGATGACACAGCAATGGGGAATAAGAAGTCATGTGATGTATTTGTCTACGCGAGTTTAAAACCGAGTTAAACTTTAAAGGAACCATATGTAAGATTGTGGCCAAAACTGGTACTGCAATCACTTTCAAAATACTGAAGAGCGGTGTATCCCCTCCCCCTCCCCCCTGACTCGAGGTTGCACACGCGGATGGCGAAACACTACTGACTTCGTGATTAGTAGATAGATGGAGGGTGGTGCATCAGTTCAAAACACAACATGACATGACAAAACACAACATCAACAACAGTTGTGGGCTGCAACTTCCCTTTTTAAATGACAATATCCTGGCTGGACTACTGTTGTCAGTGATTTGAAATGAACATGATTTCTTAATGTCTAGTGACATATCAGGGGCATTTTATGATTAATTGAAATATTTTTCTTACATACGGTTCCTTTAAAAAGTGGCTAAGCTAGCGACAATTGCACCTTTATGTCTAGACCAGTATTTTGTGTGGCAGTGGGTGTTGATAGTGTTGATATGGACTGTTGATATGGACTGTTGTTATTTTTATCTGTAGGTCCGTTCGTCATGAACACTGAGGAGGAGATCACACAAGCTATCAGAGACTATCAAACGAAAACCAACGGATTTGAGAAGGCAAAGGCCTGGCAATCAAAAATTGCTCAGTAATTGCTTTATTCCCTGCAATGAGCACTCTAAAACGTCTGTGTAACCCTGCTGTGGGATTTTAAAGTGTGTGTATACTGCTGTCATCTCTCAAGCATTAAAATATTTATCAGAAGTGGTTTGTGCATTATCAGTATCAACATTTACAGTATCATTTCCAACACATGTTCACAAGATGCTCCACTAAGTGATGACTAAACAGCACCCTGCCACCCTCCATCAGCTGCTCTCAGTCCATCAACTCATTAGCCTGGTATCAAACCATTAGATTGTGGTGTGTGTGTGTGTGTGTGTGTGTAGTTTTAATCCACTCAGCGTTGCATCTCACATTACATGCTCATTTGGGGAGTGACGTCGGACAGCAGCGCAGTGGTGGCTAACCCTCCCATAAACTCCAGCCCAGACAATCAGCCGGGGTTTGGGTTGGGACGCGGGCCAGGGCCAAGCTCCCCCTCCCCCCTTCCGCCTCACCACGCTGCGCCTCCCCTGCTCCTCACCTCAGTAGAGGAGAGAGAGAGGGGTCTGGATTGCATTTAAACCACATGTTCCTGTGGGTCGAGCGCGTACGAGCTGTGAACCGGGGGTTGGGAATCCGGTGACCACTCCGCAACCAGACGTCCTAGGACGTGCCGTGAGTGGCGCGCAGACGAGTCAGCCGGCTGGAGGGGAGGGGAACCGAGTCCTGCGGCAGCCGCTTGCACACACACACCACGGACACACACACACACACACAGCTGGACACACACACAAACACACCCCGGATACACACAAACGCGATACACACCCCGGATACACACACACACACACACACACCCCTGACAGATTCACACACCCACGCCACTGACTTGCGTGCATAAACTCAGACACAGAGACACGCACATACTCACACACACAAAAGCACACAGATCTGAGAACGCTTGAGCTGGGCTGAGATGATGAAGACAGACATTAGTCTCAGCAAAGGAGGCGGCCATAGAGACTAATGAGTCAGAGACAGCCAGTGAGAAAGAGAGATCTCTCTGCTGAAACCTGCCTCTTGTGTCTAGTTCAAAGACCCTTTCCAGGACCTTGGAAGCAGAGGGTGTGTTTTTATTTTTCCTTCCTTTTTTAAAGAGGGAATTCCATTTGGCTTCTACTGAGGTGTCTCTGTCAACTTACCAGGTTCTTCCCCCACGTTCTCATTCACTGGGCCGGGTCTTCACGTGTGTGTGTGTGTGTGTGTGTGTGGTCTCACAGGGTTGTCCAGAGACTGGCTTTGGGAGTTTTTTTTTTTCCTTTTCATCATTATTGCATGAGAAGCGGAAGATCCTCCTCTGTCGCCATCGCAGAGCGTTCTCTCTCTGGCAACTCCACTACAGGATGTGGACTCTCCTGCACACGTTGCTGCTGCTGTTGGGCTTCCTGAGGCTGACGCCGGCCGCTGAAGACCAGAGAGTGAGTAGCTGCACAGGGTGCATTTGGGTTTTAATCACTTATTCACTCATCAGTCAGTTTAGTCCATTTTCCTCCGAGGGATGACTGGACCTTAGCACAAAGTGACTTGTTAGGCTGTCTAATATATTGAGTTCAAATTGCATTTGAAATACTCTATAGATTATTTCCACGTCTGTACAAAGGGGATCTTTGTGACAGAGTTGTGTTTCTGAGCATATGATAAGCTGTTGAAGCATACTAAATGAGTTGTTTCTGAGCATATGATGAGCTGTTGGAGCATGCTAAATGAGTTGTTTCTGAGCATATGATGAGCTGTTGGAGCATGCTAAATGAGTTGTGTTTCTGAGCATATGATAAGCTGTTGAAGCATACTAAATGAGTTGTTTCTGAGCATATGATGAGCTGTTGGCGTTAAATGTTATTAATGAATTAAGTTAGTGGGCCGACTGTACAAGGGAATGCAATCTTGGTTGCTCGGTTGAATGACTGGACTGATTCCTGTGTCATTTCAGCAGCATTTACTGGCCTTAGGCTTTGCTTCCCTCTCGCTTGCTGTTGCTTACATAAGGACACGTTCCATGTGAAACAGTTTGATGACTTGTTAGGTGTAAAGACTAAGCATGGCTGGGGGTGTGGGTGAGTGGGTGCATATTGTGCCACCCCCATTCTCTTCTCATCTCCTCCTCCTGTCTAATCTCTCTCTCCCTCTCTCTACACACACACACACACACACACACACACACACACACACACACACACACACACACACACACAGATACATACACACACAGAGAGAGACACACACATACACAGACACACATGCACACCACACACACACATACACTCACATACAGATACATACACAGGCACACATACACAGACACACACACACACACGCACACACACAGACACACATACACAAACACACACACACACGCATACACACACAAATACACAGACACAACTCTTTGCTCATGCTTTTCTTTTTCACCCTGCTGTCTTGCATGTTGTTGTTGCGCTTTGTCTTAAGTGGAAGCAGGCGACTCCACCCTCCATATTGAATGGATCAGACAGACTGTTCTATATATCAAGTTCTATATAGACTGTTTTATATATACAGTTATATATAGACTGTTTTATATATACTGTTTTATATAGACTGTTCTATATATCCAGTTCTATACAGACTGTTTTATATATACAGATATATATATATATAGTTCTACAGTCTATGGGATAAGACATAGACTGTTCTATATAGACTGTTCTATATATCCAGTTCTATATAGACTGTTTTATATATACAGATATATATATATAGTTCTACAGTCTATGGGATAAGACATAGACTGTTCTATATAGACTGTTCTATATATCCTGTTCTATATAGACTGTTTTATATATACAGTTATATATATATAGTTCTACAGTCTATGGGATAAGACATAGACTGTTCTATATAGACTGTTCTATATATACTGTTCTATATAGACTGTTCTATGGGATCAGAGGGCTCCTGTCACTAATTGAACTCAGGAGAAGCAAGCAAACAGACCCTGGTGCTGGCCAGTGTGTATTGTTGCATGACAGACCCTGGTGCTGACGAGTGTGTATTGCTGCACGACAGGCTTCCCTGCACTGGCCTCCACACTACAACTTTCCATCCTCTCTGCGGCTTCCCGACTCGTAAAGGGATCAGAGGAGAACCCCCCCCCCCTCCCACTTTCTCACTTCCCTGCACTCTGTCAAGCCCTCTCCCTTTTTGTAGTAAACATTTAAAGTTTGTAATTGCTCAAAATGTTCTTTTGAAATCAGGAGACGTGAATATTACAGCATTTTAATGACCACATATGGTATGGATTATAGAGGCATACGCAATCGCTGCTTTTACAGGCATGCTCTTTTCTCACTGGAGATTGGTGCACTTGTACTCCATGCCTCAGGCCAGGGTGCTGTGGAAAAATTCTCCTGTCTCCTGTTGTTTCTTGTGCGCTGAGTGGGTTGCACAAGAACTCTGACTAATGATCACCTCAGCGCCAGTGACAAACTGGGCACCTAAGAAAATGAGAATGAGAAAACTTTCCTCATTGCTCAGCCATGAGTGTTTGTGTAAGAGAGGGTGCCACAAGCTGTTAAACAACCAAAAACAAAAAAATCTTCGCCCTGCAGCTGTTACAGTTCATGGGGTGCTCGTTAAAAAGCCAGCTCTCACTGAAACAACGGCAATCGTCTGTGGGCACGCTTGTGGGCCTCCCTTCCAACATCCAGCCATCAGCCTGATGCACTCCCCGCCATCGGCCTGATGCACTCCCCGCCATCGGCCTGAGGCACTCCCCGGCTCCACGGAGCCTCTGAACAGGTGGTCCATGGGAAGATGGCTGTCTCTTGGGCTCCAGCTGTTCAACATGTGCCGCTGCCAAAGGATGTTCCCTGTCAATAGAGACACATTCTGTGCCAGTGTCATGTAATAGCTGTTGTACAAGCTTCTGTGAGGAATCACACAACACTTCACTTGAGTCTGTTTACCCCAAGAGGTCAGAGATGTGTTTGGTCATGCTTAGAATGATTTTATCTTACAGATTTTCACAATTGCTTAAACACTAAAATCAAAAGTATCCCGCAGTTAGCGAAACCTTACACTCAAGGGGCAAAACATCAGCCCAGTTTTGCACAACTATAAGCACATTATCAGAATCACACATCACACACACAAAACGGTACGGACATTGATTTCCAAAACTCGAAACACATTTCTCTACTTTAGACACAGAAAACTCAGATAATGTTTCCTCTTTACAATTTCAAGGCACTACCTTCCAAAATACACACCCATTAACCAATTGTTTATGTAAACACAACTATCAGGTGTGAAGACACTTAGGTGCTTAAACTAAACAATCAGTCCTAAACACAGGTGAGCCAACAGATCATTGAAAGCAATGTAGCACAGAGAAGAATAGCAAGAGATTTTTTACAAGAAGTTTTTTTTATGAAAGTCAAAGGCTGAGAATTAGTGTATGGTTTTGCATGCACTGTGCAATCTGCTGCCAATGGTGAAATTTCGCGGGGGTCACTGCGCTGATGGTGATGGGTGAAACCATTGTGAGGGGGCGGGGGATTCTAAATCGGCAATTTCTGTTTGAGAGGAGTTTGGTGCGGGTTTCACACCTTCTCACAGTCCAACATGTATGAACATAAAATATACTTAAAAAAATATTATCTGATTTATAAATGGGGTGGCAACAGGGGTGGCAAGACTGTGTCCCAGGGGTGGCAGTTGCCACCCTTTGCCACCCCGTAGATCCGCGCATGCTTTATTGATCCCCAGGGGAAATTCAAGAAATTTTGTGATGTGTCAGCATAGACAACTACTACAACCAGCAGCTTGTGCAGAGGACTGTACTGCCTCCTTGTGGCTGGAATAGGAACTATTGGACAGTGCTTCTCATTCTCATTCTCATTCTCATGTCTATTCATTCCTATAGTATCTCTCTTATAAGAGACTGCAGTGGGAGTGACCGCAGTGTGTCAACTTTTCTCACGTTGAGTCAAAAAGAAGGATTTGATCGGGAAAGGTTGTACCACAACTTGAAGTGTAGTCCATAACTTGAAGTGTGGACAGTTTATAAAATCTCCTAAAGACGTGTTCTAAGCGCGTCAAATAAAATTTTTGGGTTCCATGCAGAACCCCCCCTTATCTTCCCAGAACCGTTGGATCAAGGAGATGCGGTCTGCTTCAAGTCTTGATGAGGTTCTGAGGCTGACTAACTACGCGGACTGGAAGCTGTGGAGATGCCGTCTGAAGCTAAAGCTGAAGAACCTGGACTCGTCTCCGCTGATGGAGGACCGCGCCCCATCACACCGCTCCACCCGCTACGCCTCCCCCACCTACAGCCTGGAGATCCTCAATGGTACACACACACACACTCACACACACCTGACATCTACAGCCTGGAGATCCTCAATGGTACACACACACACACTCACACACACCTGACATCTACAGCCTGGAGATCCTCAATGGTACACACACACGCACTCACACACACCTGACATCTACAGCCTGGAGATCCTCAATGGTACACACAAACACACTCACACACACCTGACATCTACAGCCTGGAGATCCTCAATGGTACACACAAACACACTCACACACACCTGACATCTACAGCCTGGAGATCCTCAATGGTACACACACACACTCACTCACACACACCTGACATCTACAGCCTGGAGATCCTCAATGGTACACACAAACACACTCACACACACCTGACATCTACAGCCTGGAGATCCTCAATGGTACACACACACACTCACTCACACACACCTGACACCTACAGCCTGGAGATCCTCAATGGTGCACACACACACACTCACACACACCCCTGACACCTACAGCCTGGATATCTTCAATGGTGCACACATACACACACACACATGACACCTACAGCCTGGAGATCCTCAATGGTACACACACACACTTACACACACCTGACACCTACAGCCTGGAGATCCTCAATGGTACACACACACTCTCACACACACACCTGACACCTACAGCCTGGAGATCCTCAATGGTACACACACACACACACACACACACACACACACACACACACACACACACACACACACACACACACACACACTCACATAAAAGAATTTTCAGGTCAGCATAATAGTATGTTCAGAAGAACACTCAGACATTCAGCAGGTTTGACTTTGCTGTGGGCTTTGGGTTGGCTTTCCCTTCCCTCACTGTAATAATTGATTAACTATTGCAGTATGACTCAGACTGCTCGATGAGGAGTTATTTACCCAAAATGTTCTGCCATATTACATTTAGGCCTAAAGGCTTTCTAGCACCTCACCTTCACTCTCACCTTCAGATTGAGAGTACTGTAAATGGAAAAACTATGACTCAAGTGTACGACACTGGACACAGCTCTGGCCCACTCCATTTTGATTGTTGACCGTTTCAAGAAAGTTCCATTATCAGAATCATAGTTGTTCCCACAAGGCTTCCGTTTTAACATTCCATATGTTATCTTAATGAAGCGGAAGTAGATTGGCAACAAAATAGAACGTTCAAGCATTGTTTTTGTTTATCTTGTTGAAAGGGTCTGAAAGAGAGATGCTGCAGACCACATGCGTATGGCTCCCTATCCACTTTATTCCTGAAATCTACTTTTGTTCCAGTTTCTACTTTTGTTCCAGTCTCAGTAGGCTAACTTGGATATTCTTCAACTTATATTACTTTCAAAATGTTGAGCATTTTTCACTGAATGGGGATATTTTATATGAAGTTCACTTTTACATGGCTTAGGATGCGTCAGGCACTCTTTTAGTCAGACTATCATATGAAACTACTTAAAATCAATACAACGCAGCTTCGGCCGGAAACAGACAAACGGATTTCGGAATCCTGGAGTGTCATGAAGACGCCCATTGCTCAATAATAAAGTGGATATGGCTTTGCTGCAGACCAAACAGCATCATTCTAATGTCACTTTGCACATGAATGCTGCTATGCTCAAATTTAGTCAAATTGATTAGCCTACTCCTACACAGCAGGCACTAGTTACTGATCTTTGGAGAACTGTGGAGAAGTCCTCATGAAGCCTATACGGTGGAGTAGAGGAGTGTGGGGTGGATAAGTGGGAGTATAGGTGGGAGTAGGGATGTGGGGCTACTAGGAGGGACAGGTGTGTGTGGGAGCTAGATGGACAGGTGTGTGGGGGCCTAGGAGGACAGGTGTGTGGAGCTGGAGATGGACCCGGTGTGTGGGAAGCTAGAGTGGACAGGTGTGTGGGGCACTAGGAGGACAGGTGTGTGGGGCACTAGGAGGACAGGTGTGTGGGGCACTAGGAGGACAGGTGTGTGGGGCACTAGGAGGACAGGTGTGTGGGGCACTAGGAGGACAGGTGTGTGGGGCACTAGGAGGACAGGTGTGTGGGGCGCTAGATGGACAGGTGTGTGGGGCACTAGGAGGACAGGTGTGTGGGGCGCTAGATGGACAGGTGTGTGGGGCACTAGGAGGACAGGTGTGTGGGGCACTAGGAGGACAGGTGTGTGGGGCGCTAGATGGACAGGTGTGTGGGGCGCTAGATGGACAGGTGTGTGGGGCACTAGGAGGACAGGTGTGTGGGGCGCTAGATGGACAGGTGTGTGGGGCACTAGGAGGACAGGTGTGTGGGGCGCTAGATGGACCGGTGTGTGGGGCGCTAGATGGACAGGTGTGTGGGGCGCTAGATGGACAGGTGTGTGGGGCACTAGGAGGACAGGTGTGTGGGGCACTAGGAGGACAGGTGTGTGGGGCACTAGGAGGACAGGTGTGTGGGGCGCTAGATGGACAGGTGTGTGGGGCGCTAGATGGACAGGTGTGTGGGGCACTAGGAGGACAGGTGTGTGGGGCACTAGGAGGACAGGTGTGTGGGGCGCTAGATGGACAGGTGTGTGGGGCGCTAGATGGACAGGTGTGTGGGGCACTAGGAGGACAGGTGTGTGGGGCACTAGGAGGACAGGTGTGTGGGGCACTAGGAGGACAGGTGTGTGGGGCGCTAGATGGACAGGTGTGTGGGGCGCTAGATGGACAGGTGTGTGGGGCACTAGGAGGACAGGTGTGTGGGGCACTAGGAGGACAGGTGTGTGGGGCGCTAGATGGACAGGTGTGTGGGGCGCTAGATGAGGACGCTAGATGGACAGGTGTGTGGGGCACTAGGAGGACAGGTGTGTGGGGCGCTAGATGGACAGGTGTGTGGGGCACTAGGACAGGTGTGTGGGGCGCTAGATGGACAGGTGTGTGGGGCACTAGGAGGACAGGTGTGTGGGGCGCTAGATGGACAGGTGTGTGGGGCACTAGGAGGACAGGTGTGTGGGGCGCTAGATGGACCGGTGTGTGGGGCGCTAGGTGGACAGGTGTGTGGAAATGATAACCACGATGAGTCATGAGAGCAAAGCATAATAAGATGAGAGCCTGCTTGACATTTCACCTGGAGACACCTACCTGTAATGAAATGTGACATTAACTTCCATGACTGGATGAAATTAAATCAGACTCAGTGAGGTTCACGTGAAGACCAAATGGCATCTCCCCTTGCTCTCCTCAGCCATCAAGGATGAGTGGGAGAAGACGCAGTGCATGCCCAGGGAGACCTGTGTAGACGTTGCCACGGAGATGGGCTCACCGACAGACATTTTCTTCAAGCCGCCGTGCGTCTCCGTGTTCAGGTGTAACGGCTGCTGCAACAAAGAGGGCGTCGCCTGCCGGAACACCAGCACCACCTACGTCAACAAAACTGTGAGTCCCACAACACTCAGGGTGCTCTTTTGTCAGATGCAGAGGGGGATGCTACGGAGCGAGGTTACTGGTTACCCAGGTAAAATTGGTAGTAACCACTGATCTCAAAGCAGTGTCATTTCAGAAGCAATACATGCAGTGACGTCAAAGATCTTTGGTGACGTGTTCTTTTGTTACTCACAAAGTTACTGGGGTAACCTCTTTTTGTAGTATAGGCCTCAGAACTGGAATCAGAATCCTATATGTTGACAAGTATGTTGACACACACACACACACACACACAGAGAGATGTCTCTCTGATGCAATGTTCCAAGGGTGTTCAATTGATTGTGACCCAGGGACTACTCTGGACCCTTCTGAATGAGGAAGCAACCTGTGGACTACCATCCACCACTAAATAAAAAAAAATAGTGATTGCCACGCTGAAACCACAAACCTCTGCAATATAGTACAATATAGACAGTAGACGGTTCACAATATACAGACAATGTGCATAGTATTTTACATTTACATATATTCATTTATCCAACGCAACTTAAATACAGTATATCAATTATATTATTCATTCATTAATTCATTCATTAATAATTACAGTGCATGAAAATGCACTGTTCTGTTATCCAAAGTCTTCTTCTTCTTCTCCTTCTTCTAACCAAAATTTCTGTGTCTAATTCAGCTTCAACCATTTAACGTAGAAACTTCGTTGAAACTTTGTAATGTAGGTCTTGAAAAGGACTTAAGCAATATATTTTTCATTATTTTAAACTTTATACTTTTTAAGATATTAACTATACATGATAACTATCACATTTTTTGCATTTTCATGCACTGGTAATGGAATTGCATTTCTAGTTATAAATATTATGTATATAAATAGTATTATGATACCATTAGTACTATACCAATATTACTCTATGATGTATTATTTACATACGGGACACCATGTACAAATGAAATGCACACTGTGTAGCCTGTGTGTAGCGTGGAAGTGCCAACAGTATATGGCACAGAGGGGTGGGATGTGGCCCACACGGTCCCACTGTCTGACCAGCTCGGTGTTCCCGCAGCTCTTCAGTGTGACCCCCTTCAAAACGTCCCCCGAGCCTGTGCTGGTGAAGGTGGCCAATCACACGGAGTGTAAGTGTCTGGAGCCCCCGATGATCCGTCGGCACACGGCCACCCGCACAAGGAACTGGTGAGTCCTCTCAGCGCCAATACAGCTACTCCACACTGCCCCCACGCCACAGTTCCAGTTATGGGGGTGCTTGGCCCCCTCTGATTAGGACCTGGACTGGACCCCCCCAAAAGAGATAAAAACAAGTCTAGGGGGATTGCAGTATTCAATATATTCTTATGTAATTGCAATTCTGTACCTCCCAAACTACGTTAAAATTACCATTATACTAGTGTGCAGCAAGTTAGGTCATTCAGTAGTGTGCAAAAAAGCCAGGAGTTGGTGATGGCCATTCCACTAGTGTACAAGTCAGCAGGATTTCCAATTTGACGTGTAGGTTGAAGGCATGCTGTCTTGATATGAAATGACAAAGACAATGAAAAAGTCTGGTGTCCTGTGGTGTCAAGAGGATAAAGAATGAAGAATGAATACTGGTGTTGTGCCCTAGCACAAGCCACTAACAGCACAAGCCGCTACACATGGGCTTTTTTTAATTGTGCAGTTAGGACATGTCAGCAACCTTGAGTGTTGAGAAAGTATTATAGAAATGCAACTTATTCTTATTAGTAAGCTCAAGGAGTGCCTTGGTTTGGAGGTTTTTCTCTCCCTTTGTCCTTTATGAAAGGCCACAAATTATGACTGAGATAGTAGATATTGCACTTGATACTATAGGAGTCTGTAGAAGAATGGGTAACCTGTAACTGGCCTAGTCTACACTACCTGTTCCTTCTATCCAAGATACTGTACTTAAGGTACTTATTCAAGTCAATTGATTTGTACAATTCTCCAGTCTGGTACTGTAAGTATTTGATGTGTTGCTGTGCAGGTGTTCTCTAGCAGGCCAGCCCGACGTGTCCCGTGCTGTATGTGTCTGATGTGTTGCGTGTTGCTGTGCAGGTGTTCTCTAGCAGGCCAGCCCGACGTCTCCCACAGGCTCTGTGACAACGGGCTGATTTGGGACTGCATGGAGGACCGCTGTGTCCCGTACCCCTCACAAAAACCAGGTGTGTGTCCCCCGTACCCCTCACAAAAACCAGGTGTATGTCCTGTACCTCTCAGAAAATCAAGGTGTGTCCCACGTACCTCTCACAAAAACCAGGTGTGTCCCCCCCCATACCCTTCACGCAAAATCCAGGTGCCTCCCCTGTACCGGCACAAAAACCAGGTGTGTGTCCCCCGTACCCCTTACAAAAACCAGTTGTGTGTCCCCCGTACCCCTCACAAAAACCAGGTGTGTGTCCCCCGTACCCCTTACAAAAACCAGTTGTGTGTCCCCCGTACCCCTCACAAAAACCAGGTGTGTGTCCCATACCTCAGGTCTGCGTCCCTTGTTCTCTTCACAAACACTGCCTTGGCTTTACTGACCTGCTGAGTTGCGGTCACTAGGTCACACTTGGCAGCTTGTTATGAGCATGTCCTGTCAGATGTGTTTCATTACCGTTTCATTCTCCTCTCTTCCCTCCTGCTCTAGTAGCATCCACCAACGTCCAGAGGGCTCACTGTGAAATCGATGTGAATCGCTGCGAGTGCATTCCGAGAGACCAGCGTCCAAGTCAACCTCCAAGGAATTGAAAACAAGTCGTCGGATCAACCAGGAGTAGCTCAAGTGAGATCCCTCCAAACTTTGAATCCTTAGAAATGGCACCCCAGGAACTTCTAGGAGTCACACGAAAATACAAGCATATCAAAGAACATTTTCTAATTATTATGTTTGCCTATGGAAGGTGTATAATGGCCTCAAAGTATTAAAGTAAATATGGATAAGATAGGCCAATAAGGATCCTGTCTCCTGCCCCAAAGCCTCCTGTAGTCATTGTAATTACATTGATATTCACTGATTTCTGGTTGACTGATATTCACTGATTTCCGGTTGACTGATATTCACTGATCACTGGTTTCTTTTCCCTTTTCCTCCGACAGCTGCAAATGAAGAAATAGCCAATGGAGGAATGAGAACGCAGACAATCTGCTGGACTTGAAAGCAGAACACCACATTCTAATTTATTAATGAATGTCCCTATTTATATCACATGGCCTTGTACAGCCTTTGCATTTTAACCATCACCTGATTGATTCTATCATTAACAAAACTGCAAAAGGCTTTTTTAACATGTGCTTCTGAGTGGTTCCGATTCAGAGTAGTGTGTAAATATGACGCATGCCTTCCTTCTGTGCACTGAGCAAAACAAATCAAAAATGTACTTTAAAAGAATGATATTTTTGTAATTTCTTGCCAAGCTGTGTAAATAGATATTTCCTGTGCAATGTTCCCCATTTCCCGTGTTGTCATTTCCAGTGTTGAATTGTGCAGAAGCACTCAGTGTTTCATCAGCAGTTAAAATGCCATCTCAACTGAGCTCTAACAAAACATGCAGTCATTACCAAGGCCCGCATTACTCTGAGTTTGGTGTTCGGCAGTGAATATGACGGCAGATGATTATCATTATGAAGGGACTGGTTCTCACAGTAAACCAACAGTATCTATAAAGTGGAAATGGTTGGCACAGCAACACATAGCTAATTGGGCTCAGTTGGGCTGAGTTTGCCACAGGTAGGCAGATAGAAGTGCAATTTTCAATGGACTAATTACATTCAGAACAGAAATGGCACTAGTGTCCTCCCTTCAAATAGGCACATCTGATTCATCAATGTTTAGTTTATTCAGAGGAAAATCACAGTTCCCTCGAAGCAAATGTGAATGGGTCTCTAGCACATCACCGTCACAATTCCTTCAGTATGAAAGACCAAACAATGGGTTCACCTGACATTATTATTTCAGAACAAGATGTACATGAACACATCAAGCAGCTGGACAGAAGAGTGCTGCAACAGTAACCTTAACTGGACATAGAGATGACACCAGGTGCACAGCGTCACTCTCAGGCTGAGGTCACCGTTACAGCTGAAAAATTCCAAATCAGTCACTGTCAGCCAATGTCCATGATTCCATCAAAGCCAACACTCCTGATTCTCATCATTGCCAAGTCAATTGGAGGCGCCAGAGAGTGCACAGGCTCACTGCGGTGGGGGACTGGCTGTGTTGGCGCGCAGGATGCCCCTCAGAACCCTGTAGCTGGCCAGGGGCTGGTTCTCCTTGGGCGGGTAGCAGGGCCCGCGGTCCGTCACGTAGGCGTAGGGGAAGCGCAGGACCCACATGCTGTCCGGCGCCAGCACCACCTCCGGCTGCTCGGGGTGGAACACCGGACATGGGGGCAGCCCTGGCTGCACCTGAGCAGGAGGAGAGAAAACACAGAGTCCTGTATGCTGTAGTGCAATATAACCGTATGGTATAGGAAATATATACTGAATATATACTGATTAGTGCAATATAACCTTAAGGTATAGGAAATATATACTGAATATATACTGATATATACGGAATATATACTGATTAGTGCAATAAAACTGTATGGTATAGGAAATATATACTGAATATATACTAATTAGTGCATAGGAAATATATACTGAATATATTGTGATTTACTGTATGTAGTCTCACACAACACTATCCAAAAAAACATCCCCTTGTATGCTATAAATAGTTATCACAATGACACTTCTATTCTTAGTCATCTTCAGGTCTTCAATCTGTCAATACCTGTCTACTTGTCTGTGCTGCTAAAATGCAGTGACTGTGTGGGGTGGCAGTGCAGTAGTAGAGTGTATGTGCTAAGACATGTCAAAATCATGTGAAGTAGACAGCAAAGCCAAGGCATGCATTTCCTACACACTTCCACTGAGAATAAACACAAACAAGAAGCTATGAGACATATAGAGACAGAGAGAGAGAGTGAGATAGAGACTGTGTGAGTGACATAATTATTATTATTATTATTTATATTTATATTATTATTATGAGACAGACAGAAGGAGTGACAGAGACTGTGTGAGTGAGATTAATGGTTTCAATTGACGCAAATTTGACGCTGCTCTCATTGAGGTTGAATGGAGGCGAAATTTGCAAATCCAGGTAGCCGACAGGCCAACCGCTAGCCTTTCCGGACATTGCACAATTTGTAAGTTTAGCTAGGCGGCTAGGCTACATGCTACAACACAGGTATGAAATATATTATGTCTTAGTGACCTTGTTGTTTCTTTGAACATGCATTGTTGTTTATAGGCAACATCAACTTAGTCAAGGCATAAAGATCCTTGTATGTCTTCATTAAGTACTTTTGAACTAGCACATAGCCTCGTTTGGCACCGCTTGTAGCCACTACTGTTTTGCTCTGTTTCGCCGTACATGCCCCCCAGGCTAAAATTCGTTGGGCGAAATTCACAAGGTGTTTCGCTGTGTGGAAACCTACCGTAAGAGAGAAGTAATGGCCGAGCAAGATTATAAGAGGTATGTATGAAAATGTTCAATACCTGAGGGCTGAGCGAGTGGGTGAGCGAGATTAAGAGTGGGTATGTATGAAAATGTTTAATACCTATGTGCTGAACAAGATTAAGAGGTATGTATGAAAATGTTCAATACCTAAGTGCTGAGTGTGTGAGTGCTTGATCAAAGGGCTTTACCAGAAGGCTGAGGGCTTTACCTGCAGACTGAGCGTGAGCGTGAGTGCTTGATCAGGGGGATTTACCTGAGGGCTGAGCGTGAGCTCCAGAGGGGCGTCAGGCACCACGATGAAGAGGCGTGCCAGCTGGGCGAAGTGGGGCTTGACGCCGCGGCCTTGTGAGGGCGAGGGGACGTACAGGGGCATGTCCGAGTTGAGCGCCCTGGTGGCCGGCTCTTTGGCACCGCCCGGACCCAGCACCTTCACCACCTTGTCAGGTGCCGAGCTGAGGAACCGCCGGCCCCTGCTGTCTTCGTACTCAAAGCCCACGAAGGCCCGAGCTACGTCGTCCCGGCGACGGCCGCGCCACAGGTACCCCGCCCCACCACGCTTCCCAGCCAGCGCCTTGTTGGGGGCAGGCCAGGACGAGGAGCTGCCGTCCAGCGGCTCCACCGCGCCCACGTCCTCCTCCGTGCGGCAGCGGATGACCACATCCCAAGGCAGCAAGAAGTTGGAACCGGGCAGGAAGCCAGGCTGCTCCAGGCCTGTGTGTGGGTTGTAGGACTTGGCCGGGCCCAGCTTGACCAGCGACCAGCTGGAGAACTTGGGCAGCAGCCCCTTGGAGCAGCCGGAGTGCAGCATGCCGGGCAGGTACTCCACGGTGGAGTGCTGGCGGTCCACCACGCTGGGCCTCTTCTCCGGGCCCTCCGTGCCGTCCCCGTACGGCCCCAGGCTGTCCGTGGACTGGCCCAGGCTCAGGGCCAAGCTCAGGCCCGTGCTGTCGCCCGGCGTGTGGCTCACAGCGCCCTCTTTCTCCTTCAGGTGCTCGCCCTCCTCCTCCTCACCAGCAGGGAGCGCCGGTTCAGGGGTCCGGCTGGTGTCGTCGCTGGCCGGGGCCGGGTCAGGGGTGCTGGCCTGGAACACTGGGAACTGGATCCGCTCCAGCTTCCCACAGCACTTCTCCTCCAGCATCTGCACAGCAGAACAAGAAACAAGCACATTAAACAACAGCAATTACATTACAATCAATGTCAAATGGAAATAAGTCAGTCTCACCCAGTAAAACTCTGGGTGAAACTGACAGAGATAAATTGTAAGTACAATATATATATATACACACACACACACATTTACTAATTATCCCTTTCAGTATCACCCAGAAACCGAAACCAAAACTCTGGTGAAACTGAAAGGGATAAATGGAAATGGTCGTATTTTAATCAGTGAAAGTCCATTTTCACTGACCTGGTAGAAGTCATAGTTGGCTGCCTGAATATCAAAGGGGTCTTCCCGAGGGCTCTGCTTCCTGCCACAGTTACAGGCGCTGCTAGAGCGCCCCCTGCTGTTGTGCTGCATGATTGGAGGGTTGTGGTCCAACTCTGGCTTTTCTCCTACAAAGAACCAGTCACACTCCAAATGTTAGTCAATCCACTGCAGGACTTTAGTACTTCATTACACAGTACAACAGCACCCTTGTATTTAGGTGTTTCTATGATTCTACTCGATGTCTTTCATAGCTAGAGATACTAAAAAGAACACACAATTATTTACAATAAGAGTGAACAATGTCTAGCAACAATTACTGCGGACACTACTTGATACTTTGTAAACATAAGCGGCTAAATTCAGTTATTTCAGCTCTGCCAACAGAGGTGTGTGCCGAGAGTTCACCTGGCTTGGGCAGGAGATGGAACTTGTGCACACAGTGCTGGTCAGTGAGGCTCCGCTCCTCACACAGCTGGTGCCCATTGCTCCAGAACTTATAGCAGTCCTCATGCAGCTGCATGGCGTAGCGCTGGAAGGCGATGCCACGAGCATGCTGACTGTAGACGCGCAGTGCTTGGGCCAGCTGGTTTTTGTGGACCGTGGTCGTGTAGTTGTGAGGAAGGTTGGACTGGTAAGCGCTATGGGCCAGAGGGAGAGCCTTCTGGCAACGGTTCTCAGAGAACTTGGCCTCGGCGTCCAGGAAGCCCTCCAACACTTTCAGCTGTGCCTGGACTTTGATGGCGATCTCAGCCATTTCCTCTTCTGTGTTGGTCATCATCACTTGGTGAAGACGGTAGGCCACCTGCGCCCATCTGGAGTAAGTGGGCAACTCAAAATGTGAGGGCTGGGGATTGCGACCCACACTGTCATCGAAGCCTTTCTTGGTCAGCACTAACTCCACATGCTGCCACAAAAACTCCTTCAAAGTGCAGTCCACGAGCTGACCCCCGGAGGAGAGGTTCGTGTTCTCCACATTGAAAGAGGGCTGTCTAGACGAGTGGCGCATTTGGTTGTAGCGCCTTGGACCTGGTGCTGGAGTGCCTGTGTCATTTTCCCGCAGGGCGCAGTTGGAGCGCAACTGAGTCAGCAGCGCACCGACTGGATCTTCGTCGGGTCCAGGAACGACGTACACAAATGCCTGGTTAGCAGGTACTGTAAAGAGACAGTTGCTGCTTTGATTGGTGAGGACTCGACTTTTACGAAAAATTCTATAAATTTGATCCTCAAGAGCGTGTTGCAGGCGTCTTCGCGGAGAATGCTTTTTGGGCCTGTCCGAGTTTCCTCCACAACCATCGGCGCCGTTCCCACTTCCAGGACCACTGACTCTGAGTGTACCGTTCATTTGGAACACGAACAACAAACGAGGCGGACACGGGCGACAGTTCATCTTCCATTCTTTTGAAACGGGCGAATCTTTCAAAGTAGCCCTTAGTAGTGGTAGTACCTTTTGACGAAGTGCGTCCAAAGCGCGGAACAGTTTGTCATAAGTCACATCAAATGAGCAGGTCGGGTGTATTAACAAAAGAACATGGCACAATGAGAAAAGGTAGAGCAACTGCATACAGTGTTGCTTCTCAGCTCCCTTCCAGAACTCGTGAGCCTCTGCGTGTCCGACACCCGCGCACAAAGTCTCACATGCTTTGAGAAGCTGTCGATTATCAAACACTGAAGTCAGCACGAGATATAATACGCGGCTTTCTTGATTATAATACGCCTGAATCACGGCTCCACTTTCCTGGTTATCCGTGTCACCTAGCCCAAACAGAGAGAAAATGTGCTTGTCAGCCAGTGTGTTGAGGAGTGATTCTTTGGGGGATCCGGGTTGCATTGCGCTTTTACCAAATATTCCCAAAACACAAACACCCTCATCTTTGTATAGAGGGTCCTCTATAATCTCAGACTGTAAAAAAGCTCCTATACTAACTGGCAGAGCCATGATGGCCAAAGCTTCTAAACATTACAGACGGGGAGTGGACTAGCCTACTTCCGTGAGTGTCGTCAAAATTCGACCGTGCTGAAACAACAGCACTAGAGTGGCTGTCCTTGTAGAGAAAATACATATCAAGAACTTGAATCCGTGATTTGTGGTTTGTATAATATACCGTTATATTTTATTGTATAATCCAGTTGTAGGATATCCCATTTAAATATGCTATATCATATTAATTAAATTCGGAAGAAAAGAGATGAAAGTCCACCTATACGCTGAAAACTGATTGGTTGATTTAGCGAAACAGGCCAATCAGGATGCTCTCTGTCTTGGACGCGCTCAGGCACACACGCACCACCCCTCTCTGCGTGTGCGCGCTAGATGCACACGCGATTTGAAGTCTCGAGCATGCACGGTCTTTGTCGCTCGCTCTAGATTCCGGGAGATTTTATCTATTTTGTGGGCATCAGGGAGCCGTTATCAATATGCGTACTATAACATAATTTTGCTTATTTGGGCTTAAATAGGCTGCCGTCTCCCAACTAATATGCGTGAGACTCCCGGAACTTCCAGGACACTTGGGACCACTGGAGATAACGTAGAAGCAACAACAACTTTATTTAAAACAACGAATGAAGTGGACTCTTGTTGTCCACGAAAATAGAAAAGATAGGCTACTGGCTAGTCTAATAAAAACAAAAATGAAAAAAAAAAACAGGTCTGAATTGACACTATTAAGCTGCCTATATCACAATTATATTTCCTTTGCAAAAATGCTTTATTGACACAATTAAGCTTCAAAAGTTGATTTGAGCTTAAGGCAGTGTTACTCATTGCGTGGCTCGCGAGCCACATGCGGCTCATCAAGCTATTATTGGTGGCTCGCATGCAGCTTTGGCGAAATTTCGCCAAATTTGGTTTTACTCATTTTGAGTAGGCCTAAACTGTTCGCCAAAGGCCATCATCTCTGGCCCCAGCTTGATAAAAACAAAAGTAGGCTCTGATTTAGCCTAGTCTACTACTGTATGACTTCAACGAGGTGATCTTTAGTTTCGTTCTGCTTACAGTATCTCACTGCCACTTGCAACGCCTTTGAATGCAATCCGTTGCCCTGTTTACCGGCAATGCTACAGCGGACTTAAACTGCCACCTTGTGGCGATAAGTTGTAATACATTTCATGCAGCTGCGTGTATCTTTTACTGTCTATGCGTGTATCACGGAAAGCGCGAATGTGCTATGTGGCGATTTCTAAATGGGACCCACTGTAGGCTATGTGGTAACACAGCCAATGTATTTTTTCAAATGTGCTTCATAAACATACAATACTGCACTACAAAACGCAAACATCTGAATTATACTTCTTCCTTCACCCAAATAATGAAGGTGAAAGGAAGTTATTAAGCATTAGCTGTATATATTTAGCTGTTTTGGATGTGTTATTTTTTTTTTGTGGGATATTTATATGTAGAAATGCACATTTGCAAAGGTGAGTTAGTATGTTGTCTTAAAAGTGGCTCTCTTTTTGATTTTGCACTGCCAATGTGGCTCTTGTGAAAAAAAATAGTGAGGATCACTGGCTTAAGGCCTACACAAAACAGATATTATAGGAGGCCTACTATTATTATTAGCCCAGTGATACATATGGGCCTCACCTAGGCTACTCGAATTTAGGCTGTTGTGATGGACGGATTATGAGCCACTGGGCCCCTGGGCACAGACATGAAAAGGGCCCCCCTGCCCAAATCAGAAAGTTAGTACATTTACATTTATCCATTTAGCGTACACTTTTCATCCAAAGTGACTTACATATGTCAATTACAAGAAGCTACATTGACCCCAGAGCAACTTTGGGTTAAGTGCCTTGCTCAACAGTGGAAACCGGGAATTGTACCCACAACTTCAGGCTACTGTGTGTTAGCCCAGCTAACCAACCTAACTCAGCAATGCTAGAAATTTTTTGAACTATCACCCAACAGAAACAGAAGCCCGTGTTGTCCTCATATTTAGGGGCAGCCGTGGCCTACTAGTTAGCACTTCGGATTTGTAGCTGGAGGGTTGCCGGTTTAAATCCCGACCAGTAGGCACGGCTGAAGTGCCCTTGAGCAAGGCACCTAACCCCTCACTGCTCCCCGCTGTTGTTGCAGGCAGCTCACTGCGTCGGGATTAGTGTGTGTTTCACCTCACTGTGTGTTCACTGTGTGCTGAGTGTGTTTCACTAATTCACGGATTGGGATAAATGCATGGGCCTCTCTTCTCTGCAAGCTTCAGCATCTGAGTTGCTGTTATGCCTAAATATCTCTGTTTGACCCAGAATCTGTATTCGGTAGGCTATATTCACATGCAACTGTATTCTTTTCCCAGAGCTTTTGCTTTCTCTGTCTTATGCAGCGTTAGGGCCTCCTCTACGAGGAGATTTCTAGTCCACGGAGCAGCAAAGTTACAGGCTATATATGCCCACATTGATGCACCAGAATAAAGGAAATCAGCCTACTCAGTAAAAAATAAAATCCTGGGGGAGAACCCCTTGACCCCCACTACTTTGTCCCACCCAGGTTTGAAATGCCTCCAACACCCTTGTAGCCTACCTGCTGTTGGTCTAAAAGCCTATTTATGCCTTAAACTCATCTCCTGTCATTTAGTCTAGTCATCAACAGAAAATGAATGCATTGAAGAAAAGAAGAATGGATTTGGGCGCGTTTTGCTAACGTGTAGGCCCTACGCTTGTATTCCAGTCAACAATAGGCCTGTATCAAAATACTAATTTATAATGAAGGCCCAATGGAAAATGTAATTGAGTAAAAAGTAGAATTCTAGTTCAAATATTTACTCGAGTAAGAGTAAAATTACAGATTTAAAAAAGGAACGTGGAAAGTAGGCCTACTCGTTTGCTCAGCGCAGCGGCAGGCCAGTTCTTGCGAGTGCAAGCCATTGACAATAATGCATTTCATAGCACATGTCGCGTGTAATGTGATAGGCCTTTTACGATAAGGGGGGACTAAACTGCGAGCAATGTATTGTGCAATGCTATCTTTGTCACTTAGCCCGGTTTCACACCAGATGCGTGGCGTGAGCGTGTCAGCTGCGTGGCGTGTCCGTTTTTATGTTGGATTTTATGTACGGCTCGTGTCCATTATCGCGTCAAAACCCACCGCACATAGCCCATTGATTTCCTATGAAAGCGGCAAGGCGCGGTTTACGCTTCCGCAATGCACCTTGGGAAGGTGGTGCAGCCATTCGAACAGAGGCGGCACGTCAAGAAGTTGGGCTCTGCTGAACTTTATGCAAATGAGAGTGGTTAACGCGAGGCGGTTAGCCAATGAAAGTACATCTTCAGTAAACGAGTTCTCTTCTTTGCTCTAAGTCTTCCGATCCGGAACAATAGCCTGCCAGAAATGTTTGTTCCACCTGATAATCGTATATATTCATGAAAATATATTAAGCTATATAGTGGCGAAGCCATTAAGTTTAGAACAAGTTTGCCACTGCACCCTATCAAAAAGACCTTGTTGGCGACTTAAACCCAGACAGAAGGTGCTTTGGAGGTCAGTGATATTTGTGAGTGTTTCAATAAAAGATGTTAACAGTAGGGGAGAGTGGGGTGAGTTGTGCCAGTTTTTACTTAAAGTGACTTTAAAGGGAGGCCATGATAGTAATGCTTCCAACTACAATATGAACATAAATTTCAGGATGTGGTGCATCTCTGGGAACAATCGCTTTCAATCTGAAATATAGTATGTAAGAGATATAGCTTTCTGAAAAAAAGTGGTCTTGTGGCACAACTTGCCCCCGGTGCGGGGTAAGTTGTGCCTTTGAAGAGAATGCATTGGGATAAATTGTGCCATCGATTATTGAAGTAAAACAGTATATTTTGATCTCAGACACTGTAATGCTTTATAAAAGCTAGACAAATTCAATACAAAATTACTCATTTAAGGTTTATTTAAAGTTATTTTACAACATCAAAGGCCAATTTTCTACAAGCCTATTGCGCCACACGAGCACATCAAAGGTCATTTTCCATTGTCACACCAGTTTCATCCATGTTGTAGATCTTGTGTGGAGGGAAGTCATACCTCAAATGAGATTAAAGTTTTGTTGATCAGAGAAGTTTACAGCAGATTTAGGTGGTTGGATGTGGTTGTGTAGATGTCAACTCTGCCACTGCTACTACCTAGAGATGATGTTCCCCCTCTCCTTCCCAGGCTTTCTGGTCAGTGTGTGTGTGTGTGTGTGAAGTTCACAGCATTTCATGGGACTTAGCCCGTGAAACATTACTCCTAGTGCCTTTATATATTCTGCCAGCTCCTTCTCCGTACAGTATGCCCTGCCTGTCTTCCTCTTATAACTCTGTGGCATGATGGTATATTTCTATTTTTGGTCTAATATTAAGAATGTCACATAGTTTTAGTGATAAAATGTAAGAATAAAATGCACAATTACAATAAAATAATATATTTAAAACATTATTTATAAGTGGGGGTGAGTTGTGCCACTGGCACAACTTAACCCAGGCCCTTTGGCACAAATCACCCCAACCCCACCATTTTGGAAAAAATGCATCATCCATCAGATTTGAGCTAACATCATGCTAGCTGTATAGACTCATAATGTAGCTTACCAAAGCACTAAAACATGTGTGAAATGTTTCAAACTTGTCTATAACTGTTTTTAATAGTCTATAACTTGTCTATAATTGTTGACACAACAATAAAAAAAACATGATCATAGAAATTTTACTTTGAAAGGCAAAAAACTTAAATGTGCTTACTTCTCATGCAATGAGGCTCTCTTCTCTGCAGGATGATTGCAATGGCTGAGTCTTCAAAAATGTGTGGTCACATAACCAATTTCTTCTATGGTTTCCTAGAAATAGGGGGTGCCACAACTTCCCCACTGGCACCAATCACCCCACTACTCTCCCCTATTACATCTTAAGTGCTCGATGGTGTTTTATGCCCCCAACGTCGTCTTCCAGGCAGCGCTGCCACCGCTGACTTAAAGGCAGTTTTGGAAGCGTTCTGGTAAGCAAAGATATAGAAAACACCACGCAGCCGCCACGCAACCGACATGCAACAGAGATGCAACGTTCACGCCACAGACCAGGTGTGAAACGGGCCTTAACCGCTCTTGCGCGTGCCGCTGTCAAAGATCATGTGGTGAACTTTGACCATGGCACGCTGTAAATCATAGGTCTTTTGCACTGAGCCCGGCGGTAACCTCAACAAAAATCTTTGCGACGTTACATGTACCTCAACCAAGAGCAACCTAGCGGTGAGAGCAGCGCATGCAGCATACAATATGAACCCCCCAAGTGTCAGACCAAAAAGTGTCATGTCTCAGAAAAATCTCGGTCAGCTGAAACTGCTTCAAAACAAACAGCCTCAGATGAAACCTCCTCGGCGTCAGACCAAAAAGCATCATGTCTCAGAATAATCTCCCTCAGCTGAAACTGCTTTAAACCAAACGACCTCAGCAAAACCTCTGTCAGCCTCTGTAAAAAAGTTGTCAGAGATAACGTTGCCCAGATGAGTGAGGTGTTGACTAGCTTTCTGAATTAGCTAAAGTAGATAGCAGCTTTTATAGACCCTTTCAATAGAGGCTATGCAGTTGTTTCTGTTACTGGCACAGCAAGCAAACAGGCTACTTGTGAATAAGAAATAGTTGTTTTCTGCAAGCTAGTTCACTCGTGTAAAGCAGTATTAGTAAAGTAAAGCAGTTTCAGCTGACAGAGATTTTTCTGAGACACTTTTTGGTCTGACACTTGACTTTGCAATGGACTTTTAGGCTACTCCGATGCCATTTCTCCTGAGACTGACGACTTTTGGTCCGAGGCCATTTTTTCCGAGACCTAATGCTGTTTTGTCTGAAGATGACAGAGGTTTTTTTGAGACTGAGTGACTTTTAGGCTAGGCCTACTCCGATGCCGATTCGCCTGTGACCTGATGCCTTTTCTTTTTGAGTCTGAGATCTGAGGATGTCCTAAAATGAACACTGTACAGGAGGATACAGTACGTTTTAGTCTTAGGTGTAATTACATTTCCTTTGTGGTGAAAAAATAAATAAACCATGAAACAAAACTGTGACCGCTATGGCATAGAAAAATACAGTTGTCGGCAAGGTCATACAGAAAAGATAAACTGCACATAAGATCAACGGATGATGGATGGTGCCTGTGCTGTGCAACCTTAAGGAAAGTATAAGGCAGAAAAAGTTTCAAAGCTCAGTAGCCTGCACATAACCCTCACTACATGATACTTTGTGTGTGTTTGTGTGTGTGTGTGTGTGTGTGTGTGTGTGTATGTGTTTGTGTGTGTGTTTGTGTGTGCGCACGCGTGTGCCTGTTTGTGTGTGTGTGGAGGATCCTTTGAGGCCCAGATTACTTTATAAACTCATGCTGTTGCCTAAATCCGGGAGACTATGGGGCTCACTGGTGTCTTATCAGGGACTCCACAGACAAGCTGCTGTTTACCAAGAGCTCACACACACTGTAGTGGAACCAGAGTTCTCTTTCCCTGTCCCTCCGGTTGAGCTCCAAGTCCTTGGTTTTTTCTTTGTTCTGCTGCATCAGCTTGGGAAATAATATGAAGTTGTTTGCACAGAAAATACCTGAACACAATACATTCCGCAAAGTAATATACACCACATGTTATGACAAACAAGTGGCTCCCATTGCTACAAATAAACACATAATGCGCCGCAGCTAGAAATATTTCCCTGCCGCAAACCTAGCAAGACTACAAATATGTCAGTCAAACCAGGCAAGACTACAAATATGTCATACTGTATGTCAAAGCTGTTTGCTGCATTCAAATGGTTCATCGACATTCAGCTCTGTATTACTATGTTCATATTTACCACCCCTAGACTCAGTTGTGCCCCCCTCCCACACACACACAGATACATAACTGAAAATGCAATGTCTAACACCAGGAGTGTGTTTGCTAAGGATGCCAAGTAAGCAGATACACTGAGTTTATGATTAGCTGATGCCACATTAGGAAGCATCTATGTGGGTGGTGTATCATAGCCTATAACTGCTTTTAAGGGGAGGTGAAGAGAAGACTAAACTAATCTATAACATAAAGCATGACATGCTGTGCTTTCAAAAGTGTTTGTGTATGTGTGTCGTGTGTGTGTATGTTTAGAGACAGTACACGTGGAACTGTTCCATGAATCATGTTTAACCATTAACTTGGGCATTAGGGATGGAAGTGTGTGTGTGAATGTGTCTATGTGTGTGTGAAGGACAAAGCAGGAGAGTGTCGAGTGTCAGTTACTAAGCTCACAGTTGTCTTTGATCAAACATGTACCCTTGAGTAAATATTTAAAAACACGTAAAAATTTATAGATTGTTGGACTAGCCTGTAGGCATTATGTCTGACACATGATCTCCCAGGCAGGACACCATGGCTCGCTCTGTATCCTGTATGGCTGAGGAAACACACTGCGTTCTCTCTCTCTCTCTCTCTCTCTCACACACACACACACACTCACTCACTGGCTGGTCCTGTATCCTGTATGGCTGAGGAAACACACTGAGTATGCAACACAGACATACGTGTGATTCACGAGATTTACCCATGATCATATGCCCAGATTAAAACCAGCCCACTTCCTCTACAATGGTTTAATGTTGTTTGCACATAGCCGTAATTTTATTTGTATATCATATTATAAATACAAATCAAAGGGAATGAGATTGATTATATGACAAAACCTTGGAGTTGGAAAATAGAGAAGCATTGATTTGTGTCTATGAATTGTTTATTTTTAATCAGTTCATGGAGTGAACAACCACAGAATAGAATTAAAGGTCAAGGTCAAATTAACGGGCAAGGTAATGGTTGAATCAGACTCAATGCTTGTTCTACGTATGCTGTAATGTGCACATCAACCCTGTTTTATGGGATTGGACAACACACATGAAAATAATAAAAGCAATAATGGCCAGTATAAATTGATAAATTGAATATTGTGTGTGCGTGTGTGTTTGTGTGTCTGACTGAGCATTATAACGTGTGCGAATGTGTGTGTGCGTCATGGCAAAAGCCGAGTGCTTGTTTGATGGAGGCGACATCCTCACATCTATCTCCTGTTCTAGGAAAATCTCAATGTGACACAATTCATGGCATACAAACCACTGGGAGACCAGAGTGTACCTACAGTACCATCCCTACAAGACTGCTCCGTTTAGATGTAGTTCTCCTAATGTACTATAACTCTTATGCCCTCATTACTAATGTGGTTTTATGTTTCTTCAAGCATGATTAAAAGATTCCGCAATTGTTAACATGCATGTGTGTTAAAATGAAATGTGAAAGCACCAAGTAGCTAATGTATGTGCCAAGGCATTTATTGTCTGTAAACCTGTGACTGGGAACGTTTCAGTTCAGGTTCCGTTAGATCTATAGTGTCGGTATTTTGGTTATTTTTTTGCTTCACCCTGGTTTGGAGAGAGAAAATGGGGATATTTCCTGTCAACAAGTGGAGACTATGTGCTAGTCTTAAGCCTCCACAGCCCTCTGATGATGGGGTCTTGAGAGCCGTTGGTGCCCTCTCTCTCTCTCTGGAAGTCGCGGTGAGCCAGCCGCAGGTCTTGGCAGCTGTCATGTTTGACACTTTCGGAGTTGTACCTCATGCACCAGTTTCCTCGCCACCATTGTTGCACGTTGAGCCAGTGACATTGATGGTAATAGGCTGTGAGCATGATGGGTGGGGTGTGTGAACGCACACAAACACACACACACATACAAACACTGACACGTACACACACATACAAACACTGACACGCACACACACACACACACATACAAACACTGACACGTACACACACATACAAACACTGACACGCACACACACACACACACACGCAATCACTGACACACACACACACAATCACTGACACATACACACACGCACATACACACACATATATATACACACACACACACACATACACACACACATTCACTAAAGCACTCTCACACGTTCCGCTTGATTACAGCCAATGGGCTTAGCTTAGAAGGAAGTGACACAAACAGACTCTCCTTCTCTCCGAATGTCTGGTCTCCTCTCTCATGCCGTCTGTTCCTTCACTCTCTCACACACTCTGGGTCTGTCTGCGCTCTCACACACTCTCTCTGGTCCCTGTGTCCCTGTCTGACACTCTTTCCTCTGTCTACGCCTTTTCCTCCTTCTCACCTCAGGCTTTTGTCTTTTCCCCACACACACACACATATACACAAACGCACACACACACACACACATATACACAGACATAGACACACACACACACACACACACACACACACACACACACACACACACACACACACACACACACATACACAAACACAGACGCACACACACACACACACACACACACACACACACACACACACACACATACACAAACGCAGACACACACACCACACACACACACACACACAACTCTTTCTGTCTCATTCTATTTCACTCACGCTGTTTTTCTCCGTGGCAGTCCATGTCTTTGTGTGTGTGTCCTCATAACTAGGAGGTGAATAAAGACCTTGCCACAACACACTCACTCACACACACACTCACACACACACACACACACACACACACACTCTCACACTCTGCATTTACAGTTTTTTTCAGTCGCTAACAAGCGTTTGTCTAACCAGTTGTCACATTTTCAAAACTCTAAACACAATTAGCACAGCATCAGTCTTTTGTGGCCATACCATTCACACATTTCATGTCGTTTTCACACAATATGTAGTCAGTGAACACATTTCCACAATGCTTACATTTTCTTTATAGACAAGCTATACCTCCCAACAAAACTATGGATTGTTTTTGTAGTATTTACGAATGTTAACACACAACATCCCACAATAGCAAACACAATATTCCAAACCTTAAATACACTATAAAAACCTCTGCTTCTGCTACCAAATGGTTTTATCCCAGGTGCATCGCCTTGGATAATATTAGATGCGATGTTGATGTGGCCTAACATGAAGATTGCAGAGATTAGATGCAGTAATTTTGTGTTTTTTTTTAGTTCCCCCCCTTTTTATCTGGGCTTTTTGCTGTTGTTTTTTGTTCAGAATACTCTTGTGTGTTTCATGGATATTTTGTTCACTGTAAGCAATACTGTAAAACCTTTACTGTTCTATCATACTGTAAAAAGTATTTCTACTGTGCCTCCTGTAGTAAACAGTACAGGGGGAAAAACTGATTTGCTTTTTACTGGAATGCTTTTGAATGTGAACATTACATGTGGACACACAGTTCCCAACCAAGAAATGTAGTGTAAAAACTGTGGATAGAGCATGTTTTGCATGTAAATACCTGTAAAACTGAAAGATAAAAGTCTAGTTTTGTAATGTCAACAATAGCCAGCATTTTTAAACCTGGTGTACTTTGCATGACTGCATATACCTTGTGTTATTCTTTGACAGTGTTATTCTTTGACAGAATAATGCCATTTTGTGCTTTTTAGTGTTATTTCAGTTAGCCTATTAGCTGGTTTGATTTGCATTGAGCTCAATGAGCACATACCAGCTAATAGGCTAACTGAAATAACACCCATGCCAATCTCTAGGTATGGTGAAGGGTATGTGATGATGTGGGGCTATTTTAATTCCAAAGGCCAAGGTAACTTTATCAGGATGCACAGTATTCTGGATCCATGGGAATTTAACATAGGGGTGGGAATACTTATGACCCCTGTATTTTAAGGAAGAACATTTATTTATTTATGATACATTATTCATTCACTAAGAAAATTGGTGTCCTTAAAGGTTAGATATTTCCTCATTTTCACTTAAGGCATTAAGATCAATTTCCAAAAGATGATTTTATATTCCTCTTTTCAGTCAACTTTAGCATGGGTGCCAATACTTTTGGCCATCACTGTATATTTAACAAAATGTGTTTTTGAGAAGAAAATTATCCATTTGGCCAATTGTGTTTTGTAGGTGTGAGTCTGTGTTAAGAGTTTAGAAAAAGTATCTGAAGTATGGGTATGCGCTTGTTAGTGATTGAAAAAAAACTGTAGAATTTAGTTAGGTGTTTGAAAAAAGGGTGGCAAGGTCACAAGGCTGACTACCAGTAGTTGTATTACAGTAGTTGTACTCATGGGCGTAGGTTTAGGGTGGGACGCTAGGGACTAGTCCTAATCAATATTTTGAGATGACAAAAATATCCCCACCAATATTTTAGCGATTAGAACTCCTTTGTGCTATTCCGACGGCCAGGACGACAGTAAAAGAAACACTGTCATTTGATTGGCTGAAACCGAAGGGGGTTTATCTGACACGCAGCGTCAAAGCATGGCATAGGCCTACTTCACTTTGGGGTGACATTGGCAGAAAAGTGAGAGAGTGTGTTGGTATAAGTTATCAGGGATGTTTACCAATACATAACCCTAAAAGGCCAGTGTGAAAGATTTGTAATATTCCCTTTGCCCTTCAGCATGCACATTTTGCCCCTTTTGGTGCTTTGTAGATCAGCTATGCCACCAAAGAAGAAAAGGAACATTCAAAGCTTTTTTTTTCATTATGCAGAGTCTAATAGGCAAAGTAACTAGCCATACAAACTGGCAACTGGTGACCAGGCTTTCAAATGCAGATTTTACTGTGGAAAATATCATTAACTGTTAGGATATTACCCAGGATATTGTCACAGCTAAACCTAGCTTCTGTAATCGTTCAACCAAGGTTAAGAGTCATGTTAAATAAGGATGTGCCGTGCATTTGCATAAAGCACAGAATAAAAGTCACCATGTCACTGACTGTTAATTGGGCTACCAATCTTGCAGTCGCAATAAACAATGGATCCGAGACATTATCCTGTTCCTGTATTCTGTTTATGTAGGCTGATGTATTTGTGAATGTAGCCTGCACAATGCAAAGAAATAAAACATAAACTATGGTACATTTCCATACTCATAAAGGAACATCGCGAGACACTTATCTCATCTATGATCTCATCCCAGAAAGATTTTCTTTGACTTTGACTTGTTTATTTGAACATTAATTTTATCCAATGACATAGCAAACATGATGAATTGAATCTACATATCCTTGCACTATGCGAAACTATTTTCCACTAGCCTAAAACCGTGAGACTGAATTGTGTTACGTTCCTCTTAAAGTGACAGGCACTCAATTAGACTTACAGACCACAAATGTGATGATATTAAAGAAAAGTTATCATTTAAATATCAATATGATGTATTCCAATACTAAAAAATATTTAGCTATTAGTAATAACAATAAAAAGTTCATATGAATTCCAAAATATGAAAACCTATGACAACCATCACTTTCTGTGTGTGTGTGGAGGGTCAATCAAATTCTATGATTGCCACTGATGTAAATGATCACACAATATTCAATATTACTGATGGCGTCAAAGGTGGTGGGGGCCCCCAAACCAAATATTTTTTATTTTTTTAAAAATCGGCCAAAAGTATTGAAATCGAGATTTTTCACTTGCTATTGGTATTGAAACAATAATGTTGATATCGTGACAACAGGAGTTGGGGATGTGTCCCCACCAAAGCTGAGACTAAACCTACGCCCTTTGGTTGTACTATTAGTATTTGTGAGTCTCAGGACTAGCTGGATGATGAGGCTTGTTTTTACACTCATCTCTTTGCTTTTTAGGGCTTTGTAACAATAAGAGTTGGGGTTGTTCATCTTGAGATGTTTGAAGAATTTGATGGCTCTTTCTTGTATTTTAATTACAGTTTTTGTTCTGATTGCTTGAGCACATTTTTTGTAACTATTGGCTATTTTTGCAAACTGTACTCACTGTACAGTTTACACACTGATGGTATGAATAAAAACACATCTGGCTTTGTAGGTAGGCTATGTCAGTTTAAGGTCATACTTTTGTCATAGTTGTGTAAACATCCAAACTTCAAGTATTGGTGTTTATTTACACACATAAAAACAAACACAAGTGTGTTTTTCCAAGTCAAAACACAAAATAGCAATTTCACTGAGAAAAAAAAATCAGTCTACATGGTGTAGTCTCTCTCAAAATTTCATCTACATCACATGCAATGTCCTCTAGTCCAAGGAACCTGGGAAAATATATTCTGGAATGCCGTATCCAGGCATGACATGATGCCTGGTCAATATCTCCACATGTAGACTGATTTTATTTGCCTGAAAAAGGGCTATTTCTTACTCTTCTTACCCTTGCTCTTCCCCCTCCTCATCCTCCTCTTGCTCCTCCTTGTCCTCTTCCTCTATCTTCACCTCCATGTCCTTGTCATCCTCTCCCTCTCACTTCTTCACCTTGTCCTCATTCTCCTCCTCTTCCTCCTACTTCTTTACCTCCACGTCCTATTCTTCGGCCTCCTCTAATTCTTACTCTTCTCACTCTTCCTGCTCCCTCCATTGTACCCATTGTACATTACCTGTGGCTTATAGTGCTTAGGCTGATTGCAAAGTGAACTAATTATCTAAAACAGTTTTCACATGAGAAAGTGTGCCAGAGAGTTGGCAAAATACTGTAAATAATAGCCATACATGTGTATAGATTTGCTAGGAGTGTGTTGATCATTTGGAAAATTAGTGTAAAGCAGTGGATTGTGCCTACAGTTGTGCAAAGTGTGTGTTACAAAATTGCAAACTGAGTGCAAAGCAGTGTTTGTGCTTTTAGTTTTGCGAACTCAGTGTGTGGTTTTGCTATAAGTATTAATAGTTTGAGAAATTGTGCTATAAGAATCACGGTTGTGTTTAAGCATTCAGAAAAAACTGTAGTACGAAAACACCATTTTTACGAAGGTGTGAAGAGTTAAGCAAGGTGTGTTAGCTTTTGCAAGAGAACTACAATGTTTTGCTGATTGGATGAAAGGTTTTCCTATTTGTGTGTAGAGTTTTGCAAAAAAAAGCCATAGTTACAAAAAATGTGCTTAAGCAATCAGAAAAAACTGTAATAAAACAGGTAAGGAGAGTTCATAAACGGATTATTTCTTACACGTCTGAAGCATTTGGTTCAACAGTGGTGTTTGAGGTTGCTGTGTTAAGTTCAGTTGTGTATGATTGCGACACAATTCATAATCGATCAAATCAACCAGATAGCCTACTGACCTGCAATATTCTGTGTTCATTTCTTAGCATTTGTGATTATATAATAAAATGGCATTCATGTCAACTTGAAACAGAGGGACAGAAGCACAAATTTCACGAGACAAATTAGAACAAACTGAAAGAGTTTCAAACAGAACACTGTCACTGGTCATGTGGACGGATGAATTAGAGTGTTGCAAGTGCTTGGTCTGTCTTTAGTAGAACTGAATTTTGAAAGGCAGTTGAGCACATGTCATGTGGGTGGTGTTGGCTATATATCTCTTCACTGTGCTTATAGTTTGTAGTGGACATCACTGTCGACAGGGGGTAGTCCTCATGTGGACTGAGCAAGCTAATGAACTTGTACAGTTCCTCAGATGAAAACCTTTCTTCTTTCAAACAGAATTCTAAAGCTAATTAGTGGAGACGATATAGAAAATTGCAATTCTGTCTATGTAGTCCAATAACAAAACTCTTATACCTAAATGTCAGTTTACAAAGTAATTTACTTTTGCGTAGCTTTTCTAATATATTTCAATGCAATGACTGACAACCACATGATCGTTGCTCAGTCAAGTGAGACCATGTTGCCTTCCCCTGAGGTGCAGGCTCTTAATGAAGTCTGCAGACATCAAACCGACGCTCTAATCATATTCACAAGAGTCGGGTTTATCCACCAGTCCAGCCTCCACACACACATATACACATAAACAAACACACACACACACACACACACACACAGAGTTCATTAACGCAGGCATCAACATTCCATATCCGTATGCACTAACATACACACACACACACAGACGCACACACACACACACAACTGTGCATCAACATTCTGCCCAGATGTTGAGAAATGAAACTCAATTTAGCATGCTGCTATGTTGCACAAAGAAAAAAAAAAACAGTACAACACAGACGTTCATGAGCCAGAGACACTGGGGAAGCTCACAGCTTGTCACCTGAGGCTTGCTGCGTATATCATATTCACACACACACACACACTCTCATCTGATACATGCCACGTGCATCATATTGATTCAACCCATTCTGTCTCCTGGTAATCCCATGTGGGTTACCTTCAATTTAGTGGTATACCCAAGCAAAACATCAAAGGTTTCAGGGATTAATCTTTAAAATAGCACGCCTGTTTTAACAGTGGCCCCACTGGCCCATAGTTCTCATTTTTACTCTTTTCTTTCTGAAGAATTGATAACAAATGCAAATATTATTGTCCATGTGCCCTTAATCATTTCTGTATATGATCAACCAAAATAAAGATACTGGGTAACACTCCATAATAAGGTGCCATAATAAATAGCAAACTAGTAATTACCTAACCCTTTGTTAATATTTGTTAATTGTTACTAAAATATCTATTTGGCACAATCATTAATTAAATATTATTTATATTATATATTTATCTAGCTTTATATTTATTTTATTTATTTATCTAGCTTTTCTGATTAGCTTTGTGGATAATTTATGGAATTTATTGTCATGGTTCAGACAGACGACCAGAGGACCACAATTGCGTCACACCAGAAAGTTTATTAAACTTAAGGGAAAAGTGAAGTAGGGAGTGAGTGAAGGCTCCAGGGGTTACCAGGAATAACAGGGATTACAGGGGTTTCGTCCAATGTGCTGTGTCTGGGGAACACAGACACAACAGGGCAGATGAAACGAGGCAGAAGTACCGTTTAAGGGAAATCCAAATTCGTAGTAGCAAGGCAGAAGGCTGGTCAGAGTTACCGGGAACGAAGAGTAGTCAGGGGTCGTTACGGCAGAAAGCAGGTCTGGTTTTCTGGGGCAGAAGAGTAGCCAAGATTCAGGCAGGTCCGGGGTTACAAAACACGAGTCAGCCAAAAGCGCGAGCAAACAGGTTCCGGGTGTGAGCTTTGCAGACGATCTGACAAAGGAGAGCTGAAAGACAAGGGCTTTAAATACTGAGAGAGGTTAGTGGGTAATGCAGCGCAGCTGGCAGAGTAATTAGAGCAGAGCAGAGCTGGGACAGGTGGAGCTAGTTAGGCTGAGTAGAGAGAGTGGTGAGCAGAGTGAAAGATAATGGAAACCAATTAAGGTGGTAACCCGGTGGAGTGAGAGGGCTCATGACATTTATGGTTTATGGCTTTATGGTCTTGTGGGGTGTATAAGGCACCCTATACCTATAAGATTTGGGTGCAATTCTAGCAACTTAGAGAACGTTTATTAATGTTTTCATTATGACCACGAGTTCATACACACCGAGTCTAACGTGACTAGCTGTAAACTCCGCTAGCAACTTTCCATGCATTCAGTGTAGTTTAGCTTAGAGTGCATGGAAAGTGCAATTCAGTTTACCAGGAAGCACAGTTTAATAACAATTAGATAAATAACTAGATGTACCGCATAGCGGTACAAAATATGACCGCCGCTCAGTCCTGTACATCCGTTCCGCGAAAATAAATCACACTTCAATTTGTCTCCATATTTTACTCCATCCCCCACTCTTGAAACTTTTGTGTATGCTTGTTTGGCATGCCTGAGTGTGTGTGTGCGGCTGCACAGAAAGTACCCTACTGGTGCTGAAAAGGTGAATAGATTGTAGAATAGCCAAAGAAGATGTAGAATTGTTATAAAACCTTTAAAATCTCTAAACAATCACAAGTAGGGCAGTTCATCACAGTTCATCCATTGCAACTGGATTGATGAAAGGTCACTTACACCTGTAGGCTACATTGTATTTGGGAAAAGCAAAAGGTATCAGCATAATGTTATTTATTTATTTATTTTTATGTATTTATAAACAAAAACATCTCTGTCAGTTCCATGCCGTTTTCAACAGCTATCAAAACAAAGGTCATTTTTGGATGGATGGATTTTTTTGTGAATGTTTCTTCTTCTACATAAGATTTTAGTCATCTTTAATTCATGTAATACTTTATTGTCAATGCACAAATTAAGTAACAGTAGTCTGAAACGTTATTGTTAATGCACAAATTAAGTAACAGTAGCCTAGTCTGAAACGAAATGCTGTTTTACATCTAACCAGTGGTGCAAATAACTGACATGTCCAAATGGGCCTTGATGAAATGCGCCGCTAGACTGTTCATACACATTTTAACGGGCCAAAGTTGAAGAGCTTTTGTCCGTTATTGTTAGTGCAAATATAGGCTGATTCATGTTCCCTTGCATTGTTTAACTGAGGTCCATGGCTAGTCTGGCTTTCATCAGACCAAGCTCAATCTTTTAAGAAATCAAAAATAAATAGCGGGCAGATCAGGCTGGGTTCACCCAGCCTAGTCCATAGGCACCCGATATTGTTTAATTTTCCCGATTGAGATATACACGCTCTGGCTATTCTAAATGCAAAAATGCATCAGGGAGTTATGACAAAACGGTAACTAACAAACTAGATCCTAATAGAAAGTTGTTAGCTTCCCTAAGCTACAGGTAGGATTATAAGGTAGGCCTATTGACAACATAAATTGTCAATAGGCTATGCTGGCGACACAAATAAAATCTCCTTTGAAACCAATGGCTTACGCCTTACAGTATCAAGCGGACTTAAACTGTCATATCGCGGCGAAAAGTTGTAATAACATTCACGCAGCTCCATGAGTCAAGGAAAGCGAATGAAGTAGCCACTTCTAAATGGGACCCACTACACAGTAGCTTAAGGTGTTTTGCTAAAGCAGCCATAATGAAATGAAGGTGTCATTGTTTGGATACTTCACACACACGTGCTTTTTAATTTCACAGACTACAACTACCAAGCTGTAATCAAAGCACATCGATTCCCCTCTCACACCCTGCACGCACTTAAAACAAAATAAACAGGCGTCTCAGTCTCACGCATGTATAGGCAAAACTGTATCAGACCGGTTGTAACGTTGGTAAATCTTCCATTGCACAGAATGATTTTGTAGCACGCGTGCAATAAATGACAGTCGAAAGATACAAACAGTGCTGCTATACATTTGCTTGGTATAACCGCATTTATAGTTTTCTACAAATGCAATAAATCAAATGCCTCCATCACTCAACCAACGCTTAACGGTAACATTACCTAGGTCCTTATTGATATTACAAGATTAACGTACCTGCAGTAAAAAAACAAGCATGTCCGATAAACATCCTCAGATTTATTTCGCTTCAAGAAGAAATGGGAATTACACTTCATGTGAACATCGTCCTATCCTTATTAGATGTTCGCTCGCGGTAAATTACAGTCGTATGAAGCCCATTGTTTTTCCAACCCACTTTTAACTTCCAACAAAATTACGTCTCACTGCAACGATCGCCATCTAGTGGACAAACGACTACTTCGCCAATACTGAAAATGCAGCCATGATGATGATGATGAATATTTATTTTGGCTTTCTTTTAATCCTACTGATTTTCATTTTTACGGGGGCAAATCACAAATGAGTGATTATGAGCCAGGTTGATGTGGGCCCTTGAGACCAACATACCATAAAAGATTCACAGAGAACTGTGTCTGCCCTCCCCTCCTTTTGGGGTCCAGTCCAGCGGGGGCTGCAGATGAAAACGAAAAATGACGGTTCCATGCTATCCATGTGGGGGTACATGCTCACCAAGTTTTGTGTACCCGGTCTTTCAGTGTCCCGAATCCTTGTTGGTGTATGCGCCACTAAATGTACACATAAATTATTTTATTGGAAGGCCCCCATGAACTAAAAAGTACACAAAACTTGGCATGCATTCAGAGGGTGTCATAATGATCCTACACTTTTAATTTCGTGCAGTTTTGACCTTGTCAGCCAGAGATATTGAGATGAAAACACCTAATTTTTTGCTTTTTAATTTTTTTAACTAGGTGGCTATATACATGAAATAAGTGGTAATGGGATGGGTTGACATGCCCCTTAAAACCAACATACAAAAAAAGGTGGACCTCCTAGGCCCTACGGTTCTCGAGATGTTCACAGAAAACTGTCTCCGGCCACCTACAGGCCAGTTGGTGTATAGTAACATAAATTAATTTATTGTGTGGCCCCCATGAACGGAATTCCACAAAACTTGGCGTGCATACAGAGGGTGTCATAATGATCCTACACTTCCAATTTCGTGCAGTTTTGACTATGTTAGGTCACAGATACCTTCAATTACACCACCTCATTTTTACTTTTTGTGTTTAACTAGGTGGCTATACATGAAATGAGTGGTTACGGAATGGGTTGACATGGCCCCTTGAGATCAACATACAAAAAAAAAAGGTCCTCCTAAACCCTACGGTTTTCGAGATATTCACAGAAAACTGTGTCTGCCCTACCCTCCTTTCGGGGGTCCAATTCAGCGGGGGCTACAGATCAAAACGAAAAACGATGGTTCCATGCTATCCATGTGGGGTTACATGTCCACCAAGTTTAAATGTACCCCGGTCTTTCAGTGTCCCGGGAATCATTGACGGAAATTTGGGCATCGAAAAAAAAAAAAAAAAAAAAATCCGACTAAACCTATATGACCGCCGCTTCGCTGCGCGGCGGTCATAATAATATGTCATTAACTTTTATATTAGCATATAGTTTGCAAATAAACATTTAACATTTAAATGATGCAAGAAATAACTGTTTATTAGTGCCAAAAAGACATTTAGTGAACTATTAACACATATTAATACAATATTAGTTAATAGATTTGCTAAAACATTAACATACAGATTTTATGCAAACAACTAATATTTAATTAATGATTAAAAAATATTAACTTGTGCCAAATAGATATGTTAGTAACAATTAACAAATATTAACAAAGGGTTAGGTAATTACTAGTTTGCTATTTATTATGGCACCTTATTATGGAGTGTTACCAGATACTGTTATATAAATATTATGTATGGTCCTGTTTGACACAGTGAGAAACCTATGCAGGGTGAATTCCGAGAATGGACTACTTTTGAAGTGTTTACAGAGAACATGCCTTTGCCGATAAAGCTGAAACAAGGCCCTATTTTTATCCTCAAAAATAATTACTCTATGACGTTAAGAGAGAGAACAAGATAGGGATCACCATGGAATAACTACTTTGTGCATTAGTTGAAACTAACATGAGCCTATTCCTGCAGGGTGAAAAGCTGAAGAGAGGGCAAGAGATGTTACAGAGAGTGCCACCATCTACACAATATGGTTTTAACCAGACACATGTCATAGGAGACATACAGTATGTTAAATATAGTGGCACACCATAATGACAGCAAAAATGTTTCCTAGGCGTTTCCTTGTATAAGTATAGCTTAAATAAGCTAACATAGATGACTATGATGGGGTTTCTATGTCTCATATTCCTTTATGTCTGCCAGGTTAATACAGAGGGGGTCCTGACTCCTGAACTCACTGCATTGGTCTGCATGCCTCTGGTCAGACATGGAGCTGGAAGCGACAATAAAGGATGGATCTGGGAGGTTGGGAATTTATTTGTTTGCGTATAAGGAACTTCAGATCCAGCCAAATCCCCTCTGCCCAGACCCAACAGCTGGGCACCAGTACAAGCGGTTTGTTTTGATGAGCTGGACCGTCGGCAAACAGTGTTCTGGTGCTCCGATGCCAGGGCAGGTTGGCACTGACGCTCTGAGAAGTCGTTTGAAGACTATACAAGCAAAAATGAGTTCAGTCTGCCTGAAATAATCAAACGACTAGAAATCTTCAAAGATGTTGACTTTTTTTTATTGTACTTTAAAAAATCATGTATTTTACCTATACTGTGCACTTTGAACTAAATTAATTGTAAAACAGATTGATCATGATACAAACTGCATCAGTCTCCAAAGTCCTTTGACTCCTTTAGATGAGGAGGTTGTTCTTTAGTAGCATTCACAGGCATTCACAATTTAAAGGACCTATGCCATACACAAATTATTTTAGAATATTCCCTGAGATGCTTTTTTAAACTCTTGAAGGTTTTTTTTTTAAATTATTATTGAAGTGTCTTTTCGATTTTCAGACATCTCAACCAGCCAAAAGCCATTCATAGATAGATAGATAGATAGATAGATAGATAGATACTTTATTGATCCTCAAGGGGAAATTCAAGGGTCTCAGTAGCATACAGACATCACACACAACATGCACTTACAGCAGAAATGGTAAACATAAATATAAGTATAAACATAACTGAACTAAACTCCACTGTACAATAAAGACAGTAGAAGATAAGAAAGATAGGAAACCTAACAAAACTAAATACTAAATACACTATATAAATTAAATTAAGAAAGTCCAATGTGCTTGAGGGTGATCACGATAAGACGCTTGTAGTGACAGGGCCGGACTGGTGAGGTGCTAAAGGGAGGAGTGTCATGGTGAAGGTGCAAACAGTAGTCCAACCATAGTCCTTAGTTATGTGTGCCTGGCAAGGTGCTCAAGAGAGTGAGTGTCATGGTGAAGGTGCAAAAAGTAGTCCAACATTAGTCCAACAGTGCAACAGTGCAAGAGTAAGGTCTAGAGACCAGCATAAATGATATGGACAAATAGGAGAGTAAAGTATAATGTAGACAAGGTAAAATAAAAAAAACTATTTCAGTGCAAGAACAGGTTGAGGTAATAGGGTTATAGCCATTCAGTATTGTAGCAGAAGCCTGACCGCAGCCATTGATCATGTGTGCTAATATAGCATGAAGAACAGTGTAGCAGTAAAACAGTAGTGAAAACATTAGGCTGTGTACATTAGTAAAACAGTAGTAAGCAGTAGTGGGCAGTCAGTACTCAAAACATGGACATGGAGAGGGTGTAGAGGCAGACAGACTAAGCAGAGAAGTCTATCTCTCCTCTTCCCTTTAGTGAGGCATTGGACAGTTTAATGGCCCTAGGAACAAATTACTTCCTCAGCCTTTCAGTTGTGCATGGCAGTGAGTGAAGTCTCCAGCTGATCAAGCTCTTTTGGTTTTTGATAGTGCTGTAGAGCGGATGACATTCATTGTCCAAGATGTTGATAAGTTTGTTTAGGGTCCTTTTGTCAGATATTGAAGTGATGCACTCCAGTTCAGCTTCCACTACAGAGCCAGCCTTCCTTACCAGCCTGTCAAGTCGCCCAGCATCCTTCTTCTTTGTGCTTCCTCCCCAGCATACCACTGCATAGAAGAGGGCGCTGGCCACAACAGACTGATAGAACATCCTGAGGAGCTTGCTGCACACATTGAAGGACCGCAGCCTCCTCAGGAAGTACAGCCTGCTCTGTCCTTTCTTGTAGAGTGCATCAGTGTTGGCTGACCAGTCCAGTTTATTGTCCAGGTGGAGATCCAGATACTTGTAGGTGCTTACCACCTCCACATTGACCCCATCAATGGAGACTGGTAGCAGAGCGGGCTTAGACCTGTGGAAATCCACCACCATCTCCTTGGTCTTTGAAGTGTTGAGTTGAAGGTGATTGAGTTTGCACCAATGCACAAAGTCCTCAACCAGGCTCCTGTACTCCTCCTCTTGCTCGTCCCTGATACACCCCACAATTGTACATCAGAAAACTTCTGCATGTGGCATGACTCGGTGTTGTAGCAGAAGTCGGATGTGTACAGGGTGAACAGGACTGGAGAGAGCACAGTTCCCTGTGGCACTCCGGTGCTGCTGATCACAGTGTCAGAGGCAGTTCTTCAGTCTGACGAACTGTGGTCGCTCGGTCAGGTAATCTGTAATCCAGGTTACCAGGTGAGCGTCCACACCTATCTGCAAAAGCTTGTCTCCCAGTTTGAGGGGTTGGATGGTGTTAAAAGCACTTGAGAAATCAAAGAACATGATTCTCACAGCACTTTTCCCCTTGTCTAGGTGAGAATGTGTCCTGTGTAAAAGATAAGTGATGGCATTGTCCACGCCCACTTTCTCCTGGTATGCAAACTGTAACGGGTCTAGTGCATGGCGTACCTGGGGTACCTGAGCATACCTAAGACCAGTCGCTCCATTGTTTTCATCACATGTGATGTTAGAGCGACAGGCCTGAAGTCATTAAGCTCGCTGGGGTGTGGTTTCTTGGGGACGGGGGTGAGACATAATGTCTTCCACAGTGTTGGAACTTGTCCGAGACGTAGACTCCAGTTGAAGATGTGCTTCAGTGGCTCCCGCAGTTCAGCAGCACAGGCCTTGAGCAGCCTTGGACACAGTCTGTCCGGCTGCCTTACGAGGATGGAGTTTTTTTAAAAGATAACTTACTTGATCCGCTGTAATGATGGGGGGGGATGAGGGGAGTGGAGGGTGAGGAGGAGGAGGGGTGCTTCTGTGAGGGTTGTCGTGTGGCTAGAGACTGATGGCTGAAGGCTGAAGGCCATTGTTGCCGCACTACTCGTGGTCACCATGTGGGGGAGAGGTGCGATAGCCTGATCAGCAGTGATGATGGAGGAGGGCAGCATCTGGGGTCTGTGTGTCTGATGGCTGTTGACTGAGGTCGTTGTCACCTCGTTGTTCGTGGTCGCCATGTGGGGTGCAATATCCAGTGATGGTGGGGGTGAGTGTTGCACTGGTAATGAGGTGGGGTGGGGGCTGGGGGATGGGCAATCGAACCTGTTGTAAAAGTGGTTCAGCTGGTTCGCCCTGTCCAGGTCTCCCTCCACAGAGCTGCTGTTGTTATCTTGCAGCTTCTGTTCCATCTTCCTTCTGTAGTCCTCCTTAGCCTCTTTCAGCTTATTCTTGAGTTCCCCCTGTACTCGCCTCAACTCTGCCATGCCCCCCTCCTTAAACGCCATCTTTTTCCTATTGAGAAGGGTCTTGACATTACTGGTTATCCAAGGCTTGTTATTTGGATAGCAGCGTACAGTCTTTGTGGGAACAACAATGTCCATACAGAAGTTCAGATAGTCAGTAGTGCAATGTGTGACCTCCTCTAAGACCTCTCCATTCAGTAGCACACTCCAGTCAGTCGACTCAAAGCAGTCTCTCAAAGCCTCATCCGCTTCCGGTGTCCACTTCCTGAAGGTGCGCGTGGCAACTGGTAGCCTCTGAACTTTTGGCTTGTACATTGGCTGAAGATGACTGAGGTTATGGTCCGACTTCCCCAGTGGGGGAAGGGGGGTGGCACTGTAAGCATCCCTCACGTTTGCATACATGAGATCTATTGTCCTGTTTTTCCTAGTTGGGCAGTCAACAAACTGGTAAAAGTTTGTGAGGGTGGAATCCAGTGTAATGTGGTTGAAGTCACCAGAGATCGCAAAGAAGGCATCACTGTGCTGAGTTTGGAGCCTAGCGACTGTAGAGTGAATGACGTCACACGCTGTGTCCGTGAGGGCTTGAGGCGGCACGTAGACACAAACAACAATGGCGTGCGAGAACTCACTCAGCATGTAGTATGGACGTAGAGTCGCTAGTAACTCCACATCCTTACAGCATACAGTCTCCTTCACTGTAACATGTCCGGGATTGCACCATCTATTGTTTATGTATAGCACCAGTCCGCCTCCCTTCTTTTTGCCAGAAAGTTTATTGCCTCTGTCCAAACGAGCTACACTGAAGCCGGGCAGCTCAACGTTAGCTGGGGGGATATGGCTTGTTAGCCACATCTCCGTAAAGCATAGCAAACTACAATCCCTGTACAGCTTCTGATTTCTTACCAGGGAAGCCAGTTCGTCATCCCCTAATCACGCTGCCATATCTTATTTCAAAGCCCCTTTTACACTTCAACACTCCCATATAGAAATCTATTTATTTCTGTGTTTGGTTTCTTTTTCAGGACATAGAGCTGCACAGTCCCGCCCACAGCCAAAATGCGGTTAGGTGCCGGATGCCAGATTCCCATTCATTTGTCCCATTGACGTTTGGAAAAATCCGTATCTAAAGAGTTTTACAGCATGTCTTAGGCTATCCAGCTACGGCATAACTCATATAACCTGACTCTCGCCAGATGAATTTCATTCCGCCTAGCTCCACTCATCCATCTGGGACCAATCCATTGGACTGTTGCTTCAGAAGGCTGGGCCTAATCAAAAAATGCTTGCATATGATTGAATAAGCCACTTGTCCGTCATCTATTGACGTGCTACTTCTACCACTCACATCGAAGCCAACCCGTGACGCTGATAACAGTCTCACAGTCGCTTCTACGCTATGTCATATCTATAAAACTCGGGCCCTGCATCCTGATTGGCTGTACCATAAAATCGGTTGCAGAAATCACTCTCAATAGAGCTGCACAGTCCCGCCCACAGCCAAAATGCGGTTAGGTGCCGGATGTAAGATTCCTATTCATTTGTCCCATTGACGTTTGGAAAAATCCATATCTAAAGAGTTTTACAGCATGTCTTAGGCTAACCAGCTACGGCATAACTCATAAGCATACAACATATCATTTCGAGTGAAAAAACGAAGAGAAAATCCATAAAAGGTCAAAGGTACAAGACTGTGTACATAGTTTCATTTCCAAGCGAAGGAACTACTCATCCCATAAACCACCGCGCCTCACTGAATAATATAGGCAAAATCGGCGCAATTTATTTTGCCATTTCCAACCGGCGACAGCACGCGAACCCTTTCCTCCAAACAGTGATTTTTATATAGTGAATGTGCAGTTAATAGCAGTTATTTCAGGAGTAACCGTGTAAATAATAGTGTTTTGATATTGAATTTTATATTTATCATCGTGTATTTTATATTTATCATCGTGTGTGTGTGAAAGCGGTTAACGTTAACGGCAGTGCTTCGTAATGTTACCTGATGTTATGCTGTCATCACTGCTCAGTCGGGCTGATGCATGGACTGGTGCATGGTCTGCTCTTGGACCACCATATTCAGTTTATTAATTTGCCGTGAATTATTACACAAAATGTTCATTAAATGCACAAAGTATTCCTAGGTTAATGATTGATATGAATCATACAGTATGAAGGCTACAGTAGCCTAGCTAATGTTAACTAGCACTGCTAGCAGCATTAACGTTACCAACCTCCCTGCTTAACTCACCACAACTTTGTAGGTCTTGTCCCTCATGCTGGCCCTTACAAAACCCACAAACTGACTCTCGGACACACAACAGTCAATAATGTGACCCGATTTAAAGTGGCTTTTACCCCTTTGGACACTCACTAAAACATAATATATTTCATACTGTGTTGCAGCATGTAGGCTAATGTTAGCTGCATTATGTAATGACATACAATGTCGGAAATGCTAAAGGTTAGCCTGTCGGCTACCTGAAAAGTTTGAGTGTTTAAACTAACATTTACAGTGGTCTATTTGATAGTGTATTGGCCCTGACTAAGTTCGTGTGATGTATAAATCCCAATCCTTGTTGATACAAGTACCAATATTCGTCAAGAAAGTTTTTAATCACATTAAGATTTTCACCATAGGCAGTAAAAGACTCCGCCATCTTTGTCAATATTTTTCGCTGAGAAAGTTTCAAACTATGACCATAACGGCCTTTCCACCAATCAGAGGCATCACTGTGGGATTGTGGGATTATTCAGGATTGTGGGTAATGAAGTACTTATCCAAGAGATCGCGAATAAAATGCATTTATCTCAAAACAAGGTTAGTGCCCCATGAACTCTTGGTGTCTATAGGAGCATATACAATTGCTTAGTACAGCCGTAGCTGGTTTTAAGTCTACCACGTGCAGTTAAGTTTTTATGGCTTATACCGCAATTGTCAATGGATTTTTACTTCCAAGCCTCTTCAAATACACGCCTCATGATAAAAATCAAAACAAAGAGGCTGATTGGCTGGTGTAGGATGACAGTTTAATTGGTCTCTTCTTTAACTCCTTTGACTGTGCTCCTTCAAGTCTCCGTCAGTGGCACAACTCTTTGAGATTCCTTAGGCAGGATCATGTAATGTTTTTCAAATTATTTATACTAAAATCTTTCATAATTCCATCATTCATTGCTGAATCAAAGTAGATTAACTGAGCACTTTTACAGCAATGCCCTCACATTCTTGCAAAAGGGGTCATGGGTTTTAGCTATGAACATCATCAAGGTCAGACCATTCTGGCATGTTCTTGATGTCAGTAAAAGTTAACCATTTTGAAGATGGGAACCTACTGGGAATCTAATACCTAATGGGAAACACTCACCATGTCTACAAGATACTGTACATGAATGGTTTATTATATGTATCTATGGAGTATGAATGTTGCGTAAAAATAGCATGGAGTCTGTTTTTAACATCTAGAATTCCTTCTGAGGTTGAATCCCACTGGGAACACTGACAGGCTGGTCGGTATCACCTTGCTGGCAAGAAGAACTGCCCAGTCCAGTGGCTTCTTTCTCTCCATCCGCCCTCGAAATAAACATTTCATGAGCAAGGAAGAGCAGCAAGTACATGTCCGAGAAGATTTTTCTCAGGCAAAGGGAAGAACTTGTCAGGTATTCTCAGAAGGAAGAATACCATGCCAAGACTGCTCTGTGTCAGGCTCTATAGGGAGACGCTGTCATGTGAAGGAAGCTAGTAAAACAGCCCAAGTCAAATCTGGCCATTTCACACCTCTACTGGAACAGCCTGAAAAGAAAAAGCATGTGTGCAGTTTCATCTTGTGTGATTTGCTTGACCTACACGCTGTGTTGTTGTGTTTAGCTGTGCAAACATGCATCTGGACGGAGATTGTATTAGACTTAATCAACGCTATTCTGTTTAATTTTTAAAATGCATTCACTGCAGGCAGGCTTGTAAAAATAGCCTAAAAACTGCAATGGCATAGGGGATACCGGATCTAAAATTCCTCAAATAAAAATGTAACACATCATATGTCAGTGAAGCCCAAGGATCAATCAGTTCTGTCATCACAAAGGCGGCTCCATGTTGGTGCAGCTGGAGAGCGACAGCACGAGCTGACTTGATTTGATTGCACCTTGCTCCCGCGAGGTCAAAGGTCATGTGATATGGTGTCATCCTGGCAACCTCCTGCTGCACCTAACCAGCATGCACAGTGTTAGGTCCAGCAGGCATCACGTTCAGCCTCTTCAAATGCACAAAGCCAGAGTTTTGGGGCCGACAGCATTTTCAAAGCACTTCATTTGAGTAGCATGAGTAGTGTATAGATGAGAAGCACAAACTAAACAAACGTTTTTTCGGAATGAAACAGATCTAGAATACTGTCGACACAGCATTTTCAAATTGAATTGAATGGTAGGCCAGAATGGCCTTAGTTTTTTAAAACAGCGTTTTAAAAATAATGGAATCGTGTGGACATAGCATTAATTTCAGGTGTGAGAGGTGTGAAATAACCAATATCAGCCCCTGAATGGGGAAGTAGTCAATTTGTTGTCTTCTTCTGTGTAGTTCAAGACATGGGGGGAGAAGCGGCGCTTTCATTTGAGGGACCCAGCTGCTGGTAATGAACTGTTTACAGGAAAGGCACGGCCCATTGCAGAGTGACAGAACACAGAAGAGATGCCACATTACCCATAATGCATACCAAAAACACAGCCTCTGCCCCGAGACCTCTGTCTCTCTCCGTTCTGGTGTGTGTAAAGGACTGTGGCAATTATTCACGTCAAACTTATGAAAGACGGATTTGCATTGATGTTTCTATGTGTCCCAATCTGGCATAGTAGCCTATTGTGAAGAAGTCATATTATGGCCCTGTTCTTCTAACATTATAAAAGATGTCAGTAGGCAACCATAGCTTCAAGGAAAGGAGAAGACATATTTGTTGAAATCGGCTACAGTGCACAGTAATCAAAACATCTCCTGGTACATCAATAATAAGACAAAGCAAATGACAGCAAGTTCACGTGGTCACTGAATACAATAAATTGTATTTGGTCCTGCCCAGTGCATCTAAGCTGTTTATCCATTGAGAGTGCGGTCATCATACTGGATCAATAAGTCTTTGAGTGACTGATGACAATTCAACTCATTTGGCTCAGAGAGCGGTTTCACACGTGTGCGATGCACAGGCACAGTGTGTGTTTACTGTGCTATTATGGCAGCTCAAACGGTATTGATAGATAAATGGTGACAAGCTAAACTGGCCCAGAATTGCAAACAGGGACAACACACTGGAAACATTCACGCCACATCAGGACATATTCCTTTGGAGTCATGGTACAACATTAAATAAACCTCACTCTGTCACCATAAAGCTAAACTTCTATAAATGCAGTGCTATAAATATGCTTCTTACGAATTATATTACAGTAAGTACGTCAAACCTGGAGGAAAGACGTTGCCAAATTTGGACACCAGCTTGTTGGCTGTGGGAGAGTCCTGATTGGCACAGCAAGTCAGCACTATCCAATCAGGTAAAGGAGGAAAAGCATCTCCGCTCACTATAAACATGGAAGACAGTTTATACTTAGACTGACAAATATAAACTCCTTACTGCGGCTTATGTGAAAAACTTATTTGAGTTCAGTGCCAACACAAAACAACCTCTTCTGCTGATAGCCAAGTTACTGCATAAATCATGTCTTGAGTTTGCCTGTTGAGATATCTCTCTACTCTTGGCCATGAATTTTAAAATAAACATACACTAATGGAAAAAATCTCTTGACTTTACCAGGAGAAAAAAATAGTTAAAAGAAAGTGAAGGAGAAAGAAAGAAGGAAAGAGGTAGAGCAGGAGAAATCATGAAGAAAAATGGAGGACTGACCTTCCTGAAGTTCCTTGTAATGGCTGTGTTGTTCGTGTGTTTCCGGCCTTCGCAATCTTACAGCTGACATATGTAAAGAGAGTCATACAAGTGGAGTGTTGCATTTGTGTGTAGGTTTGGGTTAAGTGCAGGGATGGTTCAAATGTTGCCAACCCTGTGAGTGGTCAGAGAATATGGCAAAACGAAACAAATCACTAAATAATCTCATCATTACAAATTACCTGGTACCACATTGATTGCTCTGTGTTATTCACAATAACTTTATTAGAGGGTTACTGATGATGATAATACACTTGTAGGTTATATGTATGAATAAAGGATGATTACAAAGCTTTTTCACAAATACACACATTTTATTCACATTGTCAACGCAGGAAATAGGTCATCTAAGAAACAAATAAAACAATTTCACCCCACCCCACCGCCTAACCCCAAAAGAGTCACGTTTAGAAGAATGCAGAGGGAGTGTTCTCTTTTTCATTACTGCGACATCAAAAGAGGAAATGGGGTACAGTGTTTATTTTGGCTGTGGGTGCCTGCCTGAATGGGCCGATGCCAAATCCTCCACTGGCAAACTACAAACAGTTGCAAATTATATTCAGAATTTCCACTTGAGTTTATTTAGACGTGTAGAAAGAGCACAGAATTATGATACTGTTCAGGTACATGTTGATCATATCCACACATTAATTACAAATAAACAAATGACAAAGATAGAATATTCAAGATGTGATTTGATTACTTTTAAATATTAAATGAATTCCACATCATAATTGGGAAGTGAAGTGACAGTGTTGTTGATCATCACGAAATAAACTGATTTACACGGTGGTGTGCTGGAGCAACGGTGGCGTGCTGGAGCAACGGTTAACGTCACTGGCAGATAATCGGGAGCCTGATGCCCGTGTGTGTCTGTGTTTGTGTTTGTGTTTGGATAAAAGTGTCTGCTCTATACCAGTCAACTTTAATTTTAATAGCACCATGCTTCATATTTCAATTAAGGACATCTCTTTCTCTCTCTCTTTCTCTTGCCTATATTGTATGTTCAAATGATAGCATTACTTAATAATTCAATTTTTAATTAAATTAAAGACCAATCAAATAAAACACTCAAATACAACATAAACAATAATCAATATGTATTTTCAAGTGACAACAACTTCATAGGATTTAATCTCAGAGTTAGTGTTTCTATTTTAAAATGGCTATGATATTTTAGTGATAAGTCACAACTCAGTAAGCACAAAAGCCGTTTTTGATGGTTCACAAGCACATTGTTCATCACAAATTTTCAGTGGATGCATCAAAGTAGCACTCTTGTGTCATAAGCTTCACTGGCATCACAAATGACAAAATACAGTAGAAAGGTACGGTCACAAGTATTCATACACAGTTCTTAATCATTTGACTCTTACATATGATCAACATTAAAAGATAGAGATCTAGACATAAAAGCACAAACACAGACTATTTCAACACTATATATGATGCACTGGCCTTGGATTTCATTGTGAATCATGAGAGTGAAAAGGTCATTGTTGGACCACTTACATGTAAATGCACAAAACACTTTCTTTTCTCACCTGTCTGTGTTTGTCAATATGAGTGTGTATGAGCCTCACAGCTCCTAGTCTTAGACGTACTACAGTGGTAGCTGTTTTCCCATTTTGCTAAAGCTGAAAAGCGAACGTTGTATAAACACACACTTGGTCATGATTTACATTGTTGTTCTTAATTTAGAAATATATCTGACTCAAAAGCACTCTATATTGGGAATAAATCTTTCAAACACAACAAATTGACAATCTCAAGGTCCATTTGAAATACTCCCATATTGGTTAGCGGTGCTTTTGTCTTTTAGTTTGCTAAGGATCCGATGGAGTGATGCCAATCTTTAACCCTGCTCACTAAATCTAGGAGGAAGAGAAACAATGCATTCGTTATCTTTGTACAACTCAGTCTCTTTACTTAGACCTCTCTTAATTTGTATCAAACACGTAAAACGTACTGTTTGGCAAACGTGTTTGTTCCTTTAACAGAATTCAGTTAAATTCTTTTTCTCACTTCCGCTCTCTCTTTTCTCGTTACGGTTTACGACACCGAGGTCCAACGACTGGGCCTCAAGGGCCGACCTCGCGAGAGCTGTGGTTGCCATTGACAATGCTGAAGCTGGCCAGGGAGTGGTTGGTGCTCTTGAGCGAGGTCATGCGCGTGTTGTTGTTGCGGCCCGCGCTCTGTGACCGTGGGGGCAGCAGCCGCCGTCGCGTCGGGCAGCAGCAGCAACACAGCTGCTTGTTGAACTGCTTCTGGAAGCTCTTGCTGAGCAGGTAGAGGGCGAAGGGGTTGACGCACGAGTTGGTGAAGGCCATGATGCGGGCACACACAATGGCCACGTAGTGACCCATGGAGGTGTCGGCCTGCGAGTAGTGGTAGCAACGGTACAGGTAGATGACGTGGCTGGGGAGCCAGCAGATGGCAAACAGGCCAACGAACACCAGCACTGTCTTGGCAAGCCTCTTCCGGGATTCAATCTGTGAGGTGAGGAGACAGGATGTTGGAAGTAACCTCAGGGTTAAGGGTTGGCAAAGTTAACAGGGTGAAAACTGGAACCTCGGGGTTAAGGGTTAGGGTTGGCAAAGTTAACAGGGTGAAAACTGGAAGCTCGGGGTTAAGGGTTAGAGTTTGTTTGGGTTAGGGGGTTGGTGAAGTTACCAGGGTGACTCAAAGGACAGTGCGGTTTGCAACAAACACACTCTTCTTCAACTAGCTTGCCTATATATAGTGCATATATTTCTGTTGTTTTTGAAAAGCACTCAACCACATCTGAAATTGCTGTTAGTCTGAAAAACGATTTGTTTTCTTAATGCATCCATCATGAAAACCTCTCAGACCTACAATACAATGTGTTCACAAACAATCAGACAGCCCTTTTGTCATCTCCAAATGGATCCACACATGTTATGATTTGTCAGGAATGTGTAGAGGTAAAGGTAATGGCAGATAATGACCAGGAACCACTGTTTTGTTTATTATTTTAGCTTTGGCTACGGTGCAACAACACTTAGTGCTAGTTGTGTGTCCCTCAAATGTGTCTGTGTGTGTAATATGCAACCAATTACGTCAACCAACTGGCCACCTGTGTTCTAGAAAATACAATAGAAGTTCAAGGCCCTATATACCTCTGAGAGATCAGCTCCTTCATGCCTTCTCACTTATCCTCAACAGAAGGTCTACTTTCTAATCTATACCAAAACACAACCTCAGAGCTAAGGATGCCAAAGCCTTTTCCCACACACCACCAAGGCTGGATCTCACTGCCTCTTTTAACTCTATCACTGTACACCACCACTAAGGCTGGATCTCCCTGTCTCTCCTAACTCCATCACTGTAAACCACCACCATGAATGTACCAAGGCTGCTCTCTACATTTGTTTCTTTAGACTGACATACTTCATGTGATTTCTTACTTTATGGATGATTGTCACATTATGATATTATGATTTGATTTCATTTGTGATCAATTTGAAGAACCTTTGACCATCCCCCACAGCCACCCATGCAAACACACTCACAATCTACTGTAAATATTCACACTGTTGTTCAGCATAATTAATTGCATGACAGATACACTTGATTAGTTGGTAGGATTGCTGTGTGAGGCTTTTGCTGCCACAACATGGTAAAGGTCCACTAACATAGTGAGTCCACCTGCTGTCACAGACGTGTCTAAAAGCTTCAAGCGCTGTGGACACCAGCACCGACATGTGTTCGGCTCACTCCGCTTTCGACATTCGGTTATTTAGACAACTTTATTCTCAACACAACCCCGCACACCAGCATTGAACTCTGCCACCACGTCTGCTGGTGTTGAGAATCATGTTGTCTGAGTAATCGAATTTCGAGAGCAGAGTTCAACGCTGGTGTGCAGGGTTCTGTTGAGAATCATGTTGTCTGAGTAATCGAATATCGAGAGCGGAGTTCAACGCTGGTGTGCAGGGTTCTGTTGAGAATCATGTTGTCTGAGTAATCGAATGTCGAGAGCAGAGTTCAACGCTGGTGTGCAGGGTTCTGTTGAGAATCATGTTGTCTGAGTAATCGAATGTCGAGAGCAGAGTTCAACGCTGGTGTGCAGGGTTCTGTTGAGAATCATGTTGTCTGAGTAATCGAATGTCGAGAGCGGAGTGCGGCACATTCATGTTGGCGCTTCACACTGATATTTGCTGATAACAGGGCTGTAACCAAATGGACACACAGCTCTCTTCCCAAACTTGGGCCAGGGAAAATGTCAGTGGCAGCGGGACACACAAGTAGCCACAGGAAAGGTCAGTAGCGTTCAGTGGAATTGGGCCTTAAACACAGGGGCACTGCTAGATAATTTGGGCCCTAATAATGGGGGCTCTCGGGGGCAACTTGTCAGTGCTCTTAGAATCGTCCTAACCCCCACCCCCCAGCGGCGCACCTTTCTTAAACAATTGGCAGGAGAAAGGCTGGACTAATCAAACACTAATCAAATGAATGTCAACAATGCTTTTAAATATGACCTCTGATCTGCAATTTCAGTTTGGAGCCAATGAGCCTTTCCTATTTGGGGTAATCATTTTTCAGAGTGAGAAACTGAACAACAAATGTTCCCCAGAATGCCCTTGGATGAGAAAGCTGAGACCGACTACACGTAAGACTGTAGAGCAGTGGTCGCCAACCTGTCGATCGCGATCGACCTGTAGATCTTTAGGACTTGCCCGGTAGATCCCGAGAATAACAGGAAAAATGCAGTCACCAAATTCCTGCATGGTCGCCAACGTTTACAGGGCCTAAAAATCAGCGCGGGATTGCGGGTATAGCGCATGATTTATTCAAAACCCGCAACTCCAGTCATCATAATGCGAGAAATTCCTGCACATATTTTACAGCGCTGTCTGATAACGTTAATCTAATAATGGAGAAATTCCTGCACATATTTTACAGCGCTGTCTGATAACGTTAATCTAATAATGGAGCGGCGTTAATGCGGGACCGGAAGGACCAACGTCTGACTTGAACTGAACATGCAGACACACACGTGCACACACACACACACACACACACACACACACACACACACACACGTGCACAGCAACACTTTGCAGTTTAGCCTATGCCTAGTCATAGCCTACTTTCGTTCACACGATGACTGACATATTGTCACATTCTAAACATCTCTCACTCCAAATAGGCTTAAAGGAGAATTCCGGTGTGATATTGACCTAAAGTGTATTGAAACATGATACCAAGTGTGAACGTATGTCTCATAGCCCATCTCGGCTTGTCCCCTGCACTCCAAAATCTGGAAATCTTGGAAATCAGATTCCAAAAATAATTCAGTGGAAATGCATGGATTCCAGTTTCTTCCAGTAGCAGCAACTGGAATCCATGCATTTCCACTGAATTATTTTTGGAATCTGATCCCTTTATCATACCTGTTCATTCTTACTTGTCGCTCGACTTATCGTGACTAAATTCAAGATGGCTGCAAACGCTAAACTTCGTGAAGATACTGTCTGTATAAATCGTCTTGTAAGTAAACTACCAGTGCTTTTTCAAAGTTCTCAATGTCTCGTTTTAAATGTCAGGGCCCTCGGAAGTCTACCAATGAAGTGTGGAGATACATTGACGTAAATGGGTGTAAAACAGTGATTTATTTGCATGGCTAGCCCGATGCCGAAGCACCACTATTGAAAAAGCTGTTGGTAGCATCGGCTAACTAGCGCCAGATTTTGGAGTGCAGGGGACAAGCCGAGATGGGCTATGAGACATACGTTCACACTCGGTATCATGTTTCAATACACTTTGGGTCAATATCACACCGGAATTCTCCTTTAATCATTTTATTAGCCCTAAACAAATTAAAGTGTATTGCATAGCCTATTGTTATAGGTCACTTTTAAAATCATGTCATATTATATAATTATATCCTGGCCATGGATGCATTAATCATTGCATCTGTATTAAAAAATGTCAGGTAAAAAGCAATTAAGCATCCTCTCATTCACCCTGAGAGGAAAGTCCCCTAAAAGGTCCAGGTTAGTGGATGCTCAGAGGTGGTGAAAACACCCATTATTGAATTGTCAGTGCCATGTGTCAAATCTTTTCTTTTGCAAATCTGAGCAATTATAAATTATACTTTTGCCCCATTTTGACTTAGGAGGGCATTGCTCCTACATACTGTAGCCAATAATCAAATGCCTGCTCTCTTTTGGAAAGCTGAGACACTGTTGGAAAACAATTAGAATAACTGTGTGATGTAGCCTACTGACACAACGTTACAAAGGCTAGATATTTATAGGCTATTATTTTCTTTTTCTACTGGATAACAAGCATCTTTGAACTGACCACATTTCAGCCCTCTAGGTCTTGACTTGATATGAATTGAGTCCTAGCATTAGGTCTTGTCATGCTGTGTGCAAAAAGAGATCAATATAGAATGACAACATGAGTACTTTAGACCATTATTTGCCAAGATATGCTCATGCATTTTGTAAAATGGCCAATGAAAACTCACCATAGGACTTTGGGTTATCCAAAATGCATACTGGCAATCAAATGCTTACTGCATATGAACCCCTTATAAGCATAATCTTGGCCTCAAATGAAAGGTAATACTCTGAAGTTTCATGCTTGCATTTGGATTGTAGGCTACTTCAGGTTCTGATATAACTACACTAAATATGGAACATTTACAAAAAATACAAATCTTTACAATTTCTATTTCAATTCAATTGACGTGTGTATAAGATGGGCTATATTTCTGCACAACTAATATTGGATCAACTGTTAACCGACCTGGGGCTGGTGTATGCTAGCTGGTGATGCTAGTTGTGTGTGTAAATCCTCACACCCCTAACCTTAAGAACGGCTCTAACCACTGAGTTGGAAGCTTGGGCTTTTAGCTCAGTGGTTAGAGCGCTCGACTCCCATGCTGGTGTGTGTTGAGGTGGCGGGTTCGAGGGCCGTGAGCGGCGGACGAAACAACCTCTGTTACACTGGAACATCTGAAGGCATATTAATAACAGCAACAAAAAGTTGTAGTATTATTAATGAAACACCCCCATTCTCGCAACCCAGCGTGGGGTGATTGTCGACAGGGAATGTCACTCTTGCCTGTCCTCAAAACCTGAGCCCTGTAGTTACTATGTTATGTGTTGTTATCTCATTGATGCCTGTAGCCTATAAGGGGTGGAGGATGTATGGCATTGATAGGCTATTTTTGACCTGATACACTTGCCTAAATAAAAGACCTTAAATTGGAAGTATTTTAGCTTTGATTCTCTTTTGACGCTTCATGGTAGATCTTGACTTTGTTCAGGGCGAGTTCAGGGATCTTGGGCTCAAAAAGGTTGGTGACCACTGCTGTAGAGTAAATGTATTATCGATAAATGTATTATCATGACCTGAGCACCATAAGATAGTCCTAGACTACACGTAAGACTAGAGTAAATCTATCATCATAACCTGAGCTCTATAACATAGTCCTAGACTACACGTAAGACTTTAGAGAAATGGTCCCCAAACTACAGCCCGCAGGCCATGTTATTTTGGGAGGTCCCCCCAAAACATGTCTGCATCCAGCCCGCATGGGAGTCGAACACCATCAAGCTATAGCAATGGCAAATGTATTATCAATGACATGAGCTCCCAGGATCGGAGCCCATGACCACCTGGTGCAGCCATCATTCTTACGACAAAGCTCCTTATGTTAAGTCCATCTCACCTGTCTCCTCACATGAACGTTATCCTCCATCTCACCTGTCTCCTCACATGAACGTTATCCTCCATCTCACATGAACGTTATCCTCCATCTCACCTGTCTCCTCACATGAACGTTATCCTCCATCTCACATGAACGTTATCCTCCATCTCACCTGTCTCCTCACATGAACGTTATCCTCCATCTCACATGAACGTTATCCTCCATCTCACCTGTCTCCTCACATGAACGTTATCCTCCATCTCACATGAACGTTATCCTCCATCTCACCTGTCTCCTCACATGAACGTTATCCTCCATCTCACCTGTCTCCTCACATGAACGTTTCCCTCCACCGGCATTTCCGACGTGCTCCTTATCAGGCTGCGGGCGATGAAGAAGTAGTAGACAGAGATGATGAAGAGTGGTATGACATAGAAGATGAGGAAAGAGGCCATGGAGTGGATCTTGGGGTGCAGGTCCCCAGCCTGTGGATAGGGGGCGCACGTGACGAGGGTGTCATTGGTCCTGGCGATGGGGAAGGACTGCAGGTCAGAGAAGATGGCCTCTGGGATGGCAAGGGTCATGGACAATAGCCAGATCATGGCAGCGCGAAGGCAGATCTTGGCATGAGACGTCTGAACATCCATTGGTCTGACGATAGCCTTGTATCTGACAAAACATTGAATGATTTCTCAGTGTTTTTTTTTTTTTTTACTGAAGACAATAAACATGCAGTCATGTCCTGTACATATTACGGAAAACATGTCTGTCTGAGATGTCCTTTTACACTCACCTTCTTTATCTCCTTTGATCTCTAGAACAAAATGATTGTGGCAATGGATGAATTACTTGACAATGACTGTCTGCAGTCACGGTGCCAATGACCGCAGACAAGCAGCAATCATGCTTGAGACCTTTTCCTTACTTCAGTATCAGTATTCTCACTTTCAAAATGTTGCAGTAAGGGATAGCTTGATAATGTTGACGTAGAAAGTAAAATGGAATTCTTTATCAGAGCTTGGGTCATTGCAGCAGTTTGGAATAAGAATAAGGGTAAAACATAATTTATTCTCAGAGGATCATTTGGGGGAAGATTAGCCTGCCACTGCCATGATGTCTAATGGTGAGGGGTTTTGATGCGGAGTGACTGACTCACTGGCACTTCAAACGTAGTGCAAAAGAAACCACATCCATCCATCCATCCATCTATCCATCTGTCCATCCATCCATCCATCCATTCATTCATCCATTCAGTCATTCATTCATAGCACACAGCTGAAGACTGTCAAAGGGCCACTGAATTTAAATGTTTCTAATTTCCTGAACATAAATAATAAATTAACAGGTTTTACTTATTTGAAAACGAATGGCTAGAGTGTAAGAAAGCATGTTTAATAAGACTAGAATTATTACTGTATGTAAGAAAAAAGTATGCATTTTTCCAGCTTTGTTTGAAAATAGAAAGAAAGTTACAAAACCCTTTAAGGGACCCTGAATGTATTGGTAATATCAGATGTTAGATTAAAGGCTGTTGCTTAGCACGTAATCAGTGTTGGTAGCCTAATATCAGATTTTAAATCATATGAATAGGCTGCTACTTAACATGTTATCAGTGTTGGTCAATGGTCATGGTCACTGTGAATATCCCACTGTCTGTGGAGTCCTGCTGCACTGTGCAGTTCAAATGATGACAGCACAGCTGAGCACTGTCACGATGGGCTTCATTTAAGGACTACCTTAATTAACACTATGCCAGACTGTGTCTGGTTAAGGGTCCTTTTCATTAAAAACCAATTTGGCCCATTTTACATAACTAAGCTAGCTCACATCTGAGCGCCGCAGGCGATATATTCCAAGTAAAGCAGAATAGTAGGCTAGTTATTTGCATGAATATATCCATGGCAATTTTTCGCGTCTCAGCTTTAATCATGATGTACATGAAAATGTCCATGATACTCAACTATCTACTAAACTAATTGTAGGCTATGCAAACATTTTGACATTTTATAAAGTGTGTTGACGAATAGACTAAATTTAACTTTTAACATTTAAAAAAAAAAAAAAAAAAAAAATTTAGCTCAATATTGTTCACAAGCTTGAAGATTCAGTTTAATTATGAGACCACTGCAAACAATAAATACTTCCCCGTCTTTCCGCGCCGCAATTAACACCCCCAGCGCTTTCCATCCATGTTTCTCTTACCTGTCAGCGGACAGCGCTGTGAGAGTGAAGACCGACACCCCCACCGAAGTGAGCTGTATGAACGGAATAAGCTTACAGCCGACTCTGCCAAAAAGCCACTCATCAGCCAAGAACCTAGTAGCATCCACCGGAGCACATGTCACGAGTAGAATCAAGTCCCCCAACGCAAGACTTGACATGAGAAGATTCGGTATGTTTCTCATGGATTTCACCGTGCAGAACGTCCGGATGAGAGTGACATTTCCAGTCAAGCCAATGACAATAATAAGAGCGTAAACTGTGGCAACTACAATCCCAGTGTTGTGGTGCCACGCGGTGTAATCAGGAACGTTGATGAGATTTCCATCTGCGGAAGATGCATTAGCAGACATGTTAAGAACCTCTTCTAAACTTACTGGATGTTCTTCAGACATTGTCCTGGTATCTATTCACATCTGGATTAGAAGGTCCGTCCTTTTTTCTGTGAACTGAAAGTCGTGTAAGACCAAATGCTTTGATGCCGACGAACAACTGGATTGGTCTAACAAACCTTAACGCAAACAACACATACAACTGCAATCTTTATAAAAGTTAATTTCGCTTCTGCTCTTTGCCTCTACAGCCTGCGTTACCACTGCGCATCCTCGTGGTATGGTATGGAGAAGAGCAAAGGCGCGTTCTCGGCACGTGTATCATGGGGTTGGTGTGAGGTATGACAACCTCTCCTCTCTCAGTCGCAACAGACTAAAGGTAGGAATCATTTCATCCTAATTCCAAACAGGAGGTTCTTCTCCACTTACCCATAATGATGAATCACTGCTAGCACAGAATTTCAGAACATGTTCCATAGTATTCTGGCAGCATGTATTTGTAATAAATTGCAATCTGTGTGTTGATTATTTAATATGAGCTGTGGGCACATATGATATATCTGTATCAACCATCTATTTCACTAACTACTAATATGCATGTTCTGCTATTTGACATATATTATATATATGTGTGTGTGTGTGTGTGTGTGTGTGTGTGTGTGTGTGTGTGTGTGTGTGTGTGTGTGAAATAAACAGCCATGGTAAACTGGATCTGGATGTGCATAGAAGCACATTATCTCTGTGTATAAAAACATACACATTTAAGCTCCTCTAGTTAAAGTCAAATGATGCATTTTTAACGTGATTGCTAGTAATTGACACACACCAAAGGCATTTCAAATATTATGTTCAGACAGGCCAAGCATACCTAATTAAATTTGTTGAATAAAACATGAAGGGCATTAAATATTTCAATAGATCTCAATGATCAAGGATTTCAATAGATAGCAAAAATATTTATTGGTAACACAAAAACAGATGAAGGCTTTAAGATTTTATATCACAGAGTGACATGGCCAAATGACTAAGTCAGACACAGCAGGAAAGAAACACGGCATGCACAGACATACAAGTAATCACTAATATACTGTGTTGGTAACATCCTTCCTGTTGTGAAGCTTTCCACTCTCACAAGAGCTGAGGTAGGATGCCAACTCACAATGAAACTGCCTGTTATTCATGGACCTCATGGTGCCTTACGAAGCAAGGAGAGAACAACTCGATGAATAGGAGGATGAAATGGAAAGAAAGGGGTTTAAGTGCAGAAGCCCAGAGGAGTCTGAAGAGACTGTCTGAAGTGGATCCAGTCGGTACATTTCGGTCTCCTCTGCCTACTGTGCTCCTGAATGCAGACCGATGTTTTCAGATGCTTTCTAAAATACAGCTACTTGTTTGGAA